>NC_056747.1:692840849-693048349 GCF_019279795.1 Protopterus annectens | reverse complement strand
AAAAAAAAAAGCTCCTGTGAACCAATGACTGTCAAGACCTGTACAGTCCATTTAAATTGCACATATCACTTGGTCTTTGTCACACAAAGAAGCTGAACTAATAGGGAGTATACCTCTCAACTGTCCAGACATTTGCAAATTTGTGTCTGTTTCTCATAAAGTTGCTTTTTTCTGACAAATTACCAAGGATTGAAGTCACAAAATAATGCCATTTGAGTTTCAGACTTCATATGCTTCCAAACTTTCATACGGACACTTTGCCCCGTCATTATTTACGTCTTTGTCCAGATTTCTTTCACTGAGAGATTCAGAGATAAGAGCGGGAGGAGAGGACATATCTCAACCTTCTATCTCCAAAACGATAGATATCATAACAAGTGGGCAAACACAACTATTCATACATTTGAGACACATCCAGGGATAAATCAGATAATCCAAACACAAGTAGGGGACACTTAAAATATTAGTATTATTAATTGTGAAACGTAGAACAGTTCCACAAGCCAACAACTTCGAGGAAGCTGACAGTATGGTTAAAACGTGGTGTTCTTTTAATGAAGTAATACGAAGCAGTGCAACTTACCATGGATATCAGAAAAAACAAACCCTAGTTCTACACTGAAGTGCTCTATCGCACATTCAGTACTATGATGAATATGGCTTTTTCAGACCTAAAACAAGGAAGGATCCTTCGAATGAGGTACACTTAAGAAGTTTGGGGGATGTGACTTTCAGACTCTTGCTTGGCTGAAAACGGGTAGATTAAAATTTGCAAGAACATTATGCTAGCATACTTATTTTCTGCACTGACCTGTTCTACAGCCTGCAGTTATGATAACCCGAAAATGTCAGACTCTAGAAATAACCATGTCGGAGCCTTACAGATCACTGTTCCTCCCTTCTCCCTGTACAGTAGCTTACTGTTATGTTAAGGGCAAGGGACAAATAATAAATGGGCAAAACGTCTACTGCGAAAATTTGGACAGTTGAGATACCTAGACCTTTGGGGCTTAACAAAAACTCAAGTGAGGCAGAGCCAATAATTAAATTCCATTGGAGTGCTTCGTTCACCACTTGCAAGAGAAGTTTCTTTTTAGTACTGTCTAAAAGCCACCAGTTGCAGATTCACAAAATGCGCACACAAAAACATTCAGACTGCCACAACCTCATTAATGAAGTATGGGATGAGAACAGAATCTTATGCCAGCAGGCAGCAGCTCACACTGGAGGAGTCACCGGGAACATCAGCACAGTAAAAGCATCACTGACTGGATGCTATAATAATAGTCAGTTATCCCAGCCACTGACTGATTGTTTATTGCTGTAGATGGGGGGGGGGGGGAGCAGAGCAGGAATCAGGCTCTGTTATGTGCCTATTGGATGGACTAAGGAATTGGGGGGAGGGTACAAACATCTTAGTACAGTTAGGATGAACTTGGAGACAGGATGCTGAGATGAACACAGACTTTACGTGGTGGAAAAATAAATTAATTAAAACAAATAAGTAACTAAAAATTGCGCCCTTTACCAGCCTCACCTGTACGGTGCCCTAGGCGGTCGCCTAGTTCGCCTATGCCTAAGGCCGGCCATGATGTATGTTGTTGAATTTGCAATTGCTTTATTTGCATAGAAAATCTTCTAAGAGTGCTTACCATACCTTGGGGACAAGTACAGAGAATCTGTGCTCTCTGCTGTGGAATTTAGATGGGGGGGGGGGGGTTTGGAGGACTTGCTCTAGGTTGGGATTGTAACAAAGGTTGTAGCTGGTGGAATGTATGAGTATTTTTGGTGATTGGAGTGTCTTGATGGAGGAATTAAAAATCAATGAGTCTAGAAGGTAAGCTCTTTTTTTCACTGACATCCGTTTGGCCTTTTTAACTCGTTTAATCCTGGACAGCAGGAGACTAGCATCTTTGCTTCCTGAGATCTTCAAAATCAGGAAACCACTTGTTTCCTGAGTGCTTTTATTTAAAATTCTCAACTGAAAACACACTTCATAATATTAAAAATTATTATACGTTAAAGGCAAGCATACCTCCAGGTTGGTTAAACAGGATTTGATGCAATGGAGTTTCTCCATGTGCAGGTCACCATAGATAAAATCCTGTACCATATCCTACTAAGCTATATGTCACCATCTGTGTCCCATGGAAGTCATAGAGCATACTTAAGCCTGTTGGCAACATTTACTATCCAGCATAACACTTCATTTATTGGGGATTTTAATTACCCTTCTGTAGACTGGGAATCCTTCACAGCCCCAAATCTGCAGGCATAGAGATTTCTGGATTTCGTAAATAGAAATATACCACAGACGAAGAAAAACTCCAACCCACGGCAAGCAGGATTACAGATTCCACCAGATTTTTGCAAATGCAAGGCAAAAAGTCCAAGAATTATTGAGCACACAAGTTTATTCCACCACAAGAACAGTAAGTTAAGCGCTTTCACTCAGTCAATACTGAGCTTCATCAGAATTCTGAATTCTTAACTTACTGTTCTTGTGCTGGAATAAACTTGTGTGCTCATTAATTCTTGGACTTTTTGCCTTGCATTTGCAAAAATCTGGTGGAATCTGTAGTCCTGCTTGCCGTGGGTCGGAGTTTTTCTTGGTCTGTGGTTTGGTAAATAAAAATATCCTTAACCAGGTAGTGCACACAGCCACTAGAAGTTTCAATATATCGGACCTTGTACTCACAAATATGGAAGAATGCTGTTTCACACCCAATGCTTCGTCCTCCTTGGTAAGGTCTGACCATAAAGATGTCTCCTCCTAAATCAAAATCAACTTGGTATCCCCAGTAACAGTTAGGAACTGTTCCAAGGCAAACTGCCTTTTATTATGTGATAGTTTATCAAAATTTAGTGCCCTTTCAAATCCAGAAAATGCAACAGCCTATGCAGAATTGTACAGAGAAACTCAGTAAAACCATGTAAATGGCTGCATAGAGGCTGCTGTACCTACCAAAAGTAGGCCCAACACAAACTCCAAAAACAAACCACCCTGGTAGCATCCCAGATTAAAGAGGTTATACAGCAAATGGAAAAAAATATGGCTAAAATCAGGAAGTGTAACTCCCAAAAAGATAAGAACTCTCTCATCAAAATAAATAGGCAGCTAAGTGGGCTAATTAAGTCCAATAAATCCAGTTTTGAGATTAAGATAGCTTCCCAGGAAAATGACAGCCATAAGGCCTTCTTCATCTATGTCAGAAACCTCAAAAGCAGCACACAGCAGTGTGCTGAACTGGTGGTTAATGGTGCCACATTCACTGAAGTGGGTGATATAGCAAATCTTCTGGTTGACAAATTAATTTCCAGCTTTACCCCCTACTCACCTGCAGCTGTCTCCCAAGAATATATTAAAACATAACCCCTCCAACTCTAAGTAGATAGCATGTCCTGGCTGCACTCTCTAAGGCCAAAAACACAGCCTCATTGGGCCCCTATAGTATCCCAGGATGCCTCCTGAATAGTCTAAAATATGATGGGACACTGGAGTTACTGTTTAACTGTAGTCTTAAACAGGCTTTATGCCACAAGAATGAAGAGCTGCAGCAGTCATCCCTCTTTGTAAGGGCAGGCCATCAATAGATCCAGGAAACTACAGACCCACCATTCTGACAAGTCTTCTGTACAAAGCCATGGAAAGAATTATCATGAAAATGATCAGCAAAAGCATAGGAGACCTTCAGACACTGGATCCATCCCAGTTTGGCTTTGTCTACTGAACCTAGTGGATTTCTTTTGAGAAGGTCACCAAGGCAATAGATGAGGGTAAAACACTGCGTACCGCCTATCTTGACCTGGATAAGATATTTGACACAGTACCCCACTCTGATATCAACAAACTTGTGGAATTAGGCATTCACCCCTTTATAGCATGCTGGATAGCCAGCTAGCTCACAGATAAGACTCAGGAAGTTAGGATTGATGAGACCACCTCCTCAAAGGGCACTCACAGGTGGAGTTCCTCAAGGCTGTGTGCTGGCCCCCTGCTCTTTGCCATCTACTTCTCATAAGTCAAGGCTAATGTCACACCTCTGGCTAAGTTTGCAGATGTTTGCAAACAGGGAGCAGTCCTAGAATCCCCCAAAGGCACTAGCATCTTACAAGAGGGTCTAACAGACAGATGACTGGTGTCAATGCAATGACTTAAAACCCAATGCAAATAAATGCATTATAGTACCTTTTGGGAAGTCAGCCACCCCACAAAACTGTCATCAATAAAACGCCCCTAAGAGCTGACTCACTAGTCAGGAATCTGGGAACAGATGTGGACAGTAACTTGGCTTTTGACCAACATGTGCCCAAGGTAGTAAGAAAATCATAGGAAGTTACTAGGCTAGTGGCCCTAGGGCCCTTACAAGCCTAGTGAAGTTCTGCCCTTGTTTCCATGATCAGCACCTGTTGTTCTGCCCAAGAGTGACAGAGGTGGAACTCCCGGGGTGAATTTCCAGTATTTCTGAGCACCTTAGTGATGTTAAATGTGGCCGTTTGTCAAATGCTTAATATAAACATAATATCAAGCATCCTACAGCTAGGTTTAGATTTATTGTTATAGACAGAATTATGTTTAAAGTTGTAGACAAGATGGGTTGGCATAATATATTAAACCAGAAAGAAAAGAAATGGATAATCTTATTAGGAGCACTTTTTTCTCCAGGACTTAATAAGCACTTGTGATTAACCAGTAGGTGTTTTATGGCAATTATTTAATGAGGGGGTATGAAACAATGTGGATATTGCACTGAAGAAGGCTTTGTAGCCAAAACCAGTATGCTTATTTCACCCATTTTTGGGGTATGGTGCTCAAGTGAATAAATCAATTGTGCTGGCTTTTTGTTTTTATTTTTTGGTTGTTTCTTGAGCTGTGAACCTCATCTGTATTTGCTGGACTTGGACAGAGCTGTTGAATTTACAGTTACCCATCCAGTCATCCAGATTGCGGTTGAAGAGGGTCAAAGAGGTGCTGTGCTCTGCTTGACATGCATTGGGGGTCTGTTCCATGGTTGCAGTGACATATCTGTCCCTCCAGCATGTTTTCTTAATGTCACATACCAGGTTAAGGTCTTTAGAGCGAGTAACCCATGAGTAATTGAACTTACAGATATGTAGCATTTCCAGTAAAGCAGAGTCAGAGATTTCCTTATACACAAGGCAGAGATCGCATCTGAGTAGTCTGTATGAAACAGAGAAAAGTGAGAGTGATTTCAGATGATCCACATAGGACAGATGCTGAATACCTTGAATTCTCCTTGTGAGGAGCTTTTGTGGTCTCTTCAGTTGCTGCAGGTGCCAGGAAAAGTACATATTAAAAGGGACATTGTACTCAGTTTTTGGCTTGATGAGGGAAGAATACAGGGAGGTTTTAACTTCTTTTTTTTCTGGGGCAATGGCCTTACTTCTGAGATGAACAATGTTGAATATTGTTTTTACCACTGTAGAGACATGATGATAAAAGGTAAGGTTACTGTCAACCTGTGTCCAGGTCTCTCACTATTTAGTGCATGCTTACGGTGTTTCTGTTGATGTGGTAGCTAGCAGGAACATTGTTCTTACCGAAAGGGATGATAATGTATCTTTTTTCATTGGGTTTAAGGCTGTGACTTTGGCACTAATCATTTGTTTGCATAAGACCCTGTTGTAGGATGTTGACATCATTTGGACATTCTGTGTCTGCTCCCAGTTTGCAGAAGTCGTTAAACTTTGACAGCCACAGACCTTTAATTTTTGCTTGTACTTTGGAGAAATAGATTCTGAACAGAAGAGGTCCCCAGACTGATCCCTGTGGAACACCACTGGTTCCTGGTCTGCTGTTGGAGGTGGAATCCCCTATTTTGACCATATGGGGTTCTATCAGTGAGCCAGACAGTGACCCACCAAATGATATAAGGGTTGATATCTAGCTGGGTGAGTTTGTCAATAAAGCCTGAGTGAGCGATACTGTCAAAAGCCTTGGCCAAGTCTAGGTAGGCTGTATGCCGTTTTCCCCTCATCCAAGGCTCTGGTGACTGTCTCGAAGTCCACCAGGTTTAACAGGCATGAGCTCTCTTTGACAAATCCAAACAGAGTATGGTCAGGTGTTTGGAGATTACCTATATCTTTGTTGGTAAGGTCCATGATGATTCACTCCGTGGCTTTGCAGATAAGTCTAGTCAGGCTGATAGGTCTATAGTTCCCGGAAGCACCACCCTTGTGCAAGGGAATAACGGTGGCAGTTTTCCATTCAGCTGGGGTGAAGCCGGTACTTAGACTATGATTGAAAAGCGTACCAAATGGTGTTGCTAATTCTTTTTGGAGCCTATGGTAGGACACAGCTTGGGATGTTATGTCCCAAAGATGCTGTGTTTTTGGCCTTGGAGAGGACATTTACGGCCTGCTCTCCAGAGATACAAGGTGGGGGCAGGTGGATGGAATGTCATGGTGTATGTGTGTTGGGGGCAGGGGAGTGAAGTTTTCACAGAACCTGTCAGCTAACAGGTTTGCTATGCCCACAGGCTCTGTATATGTGGTATCATTACCAGTTTGATGCAAATCTGGGTCTTATTTTTTAGGCTACAGATGTAACTAAAGAATGCCTTATGGTTGTCCCTTAGTTGAGGACACTAATTTGAATTCATAGTTTGCTTTGGAGGACTTCACAAGAAGTCTTATTTGCTTGTTTAAGCTGAGGAGGGAGTATTTCCAGTTTAGAGCATGCTCCCTCTTACTTTTTGACAACAGTTTCTTCCTTTTATTGTAAAGCCTGTTAATGGCAGTTGTCCACCAGGAGGCAGCTTTGCTCTTCCTTGAAGAGCTTGTTTTGGTCCTGTCAGGTACGGCCGCATCAATGCAGTTATACAGGTATTTGTAAAAAGCATTGGTGTAGGACTCAGCATAGTTACCAGTTCCATCTGATGGGGGAGATGCAGTGAAGCTGTTTATACCATCCCTTATAAGGATATAACCTGCTTTGGAAATGTTTTTTATTTTAGTTGCTGTGTGTGTTTGGGGGGGGGGGGGGTGTGATAGTTCGAATGAGACTGATTTGTGGTCAGATCTGACAAGGGAAGACCTCACAGTGGGGTTGCTACAGCGGTCGCCCATATTTATAAGTACCAGATCAAAAATGTTGTCTCCTCTAGTTGGGTTGTCAACCGACTGGCCCAGGGGGTTGGAGTTAATGAACTTGAGGAACCTTTGGACAAGTGAGTTTGAGTACGAGTAATTTACCAAGTCAATGGATGGGTAATTAAAATCACTCAGAACCATGTTATTCAGATGTATCTTGGTAGAGTCCATTAGATCCAAGTAGGCAGAGTGGGTGTCTTGGTTCATGGAGGGGGTCCTGTAGCTGGCAGTGACTTGAATAGGTGTTCTACCAACAGTTAGTTGCACCTGAAATGTCTCCAGGGAATCATACTGTTCAACCAGTCTGGAGGTATATTTATCTTTAATGAATATTGATTCATCGCCTCCTTTAATTTGCATGCATATTCTGTTCATGGTCGGAATGTGTGATAGGAGGTATAATCTGGTATGGATAGGGATCTCTCCACTGCCTTGAATCAGGTCTCTGTGACTGCATAGATGTCAGTGTTTTCCAAGATGAGGACTGCTTCTAGTGAGTGTAGTTCCATGGTAAGACTCCTAGAATTTAGCAGCATAACCTTGAGATTGTTTTTTGATGAAATTTTTATGTGTGGAATTTTGTCCTTGTGACATTGCCTTAAGAGTCACTATGGGGGTGGCAAGAGCCTTTACTGGTAGCCAAAATTCAAGGGGTGACAGATGAAGACCATCTCTGGCAAAGCATTGAGGTCTGTTGATCATGTCATCCCAGGCTGACAGAAACTGGATCTCCTTGGAATGACTTCTGTGTTGTTCAACTTGTATATTAGGTGCTTGGCATCTAGGTCCAGGGAAGTCATTGTACCACCATACTTGGCCCTCATCAGACCCATCATTGAGTATAATGCCCCCTATGGTATGTACCTGATCAGATACATGCAGCAACTGGAATGTCCACAGTGGTTCCTTACAAAATGAATACAGAGCATAAACATAATATCTTATATGGATTTTCTCAAAGCCCCATCTCTGTACTTGGTCTCCTACAGACTACTGAGAGGTGATCTTATAGCTGACATACAAGGCATCCCTGGATCCCGCTCTGATGAACCTTTTGCACATCCGCAAACCAAACAGCATCAGAGCTATTAGATCTAAAGACCTAAATTTTGCTTGCAGCATAAATAGGACACGGAGAGACAGATATTTATCTCAGAGAATTCCCTTTCTCTGGAACAGGATCCCTATCCATGTGAAACAAAGTCCTTCCTTAACCCTATTTAAGTGTAACTTGGGCCATTGGATGGAAAATCAAAAATTTACCCCTTGTTTGGCACCCATGTCTCTCATGGATAAAAGCAGTCAGTAAATCATGTCATAGCCATCAGTCACCCCTATATAAACTGTCTCCTTTTTCTTCACCAGTAGACTATACTGCATATGCCAAGTTATTTAGCCTCAGGAAGTGACAGAAAACCTGCTTTACTTTGTATGTCTGTGTTTGCATTGTACTTGGCTATACACCGATTGCTGTCAGTTATAAATTGGCCTGAGATTCAGATGTTCGCTGTAGTAAATGGTTTGCTATATACCCCCCCCCCCCCAGTGTTGTTCCCTGTTACACTCAGTCACTGTCTTCCTTCATAGAACAGGTATGTGTCATATGTTATTACATTTCTTTTTGTTCTAAGATTGTGTAGAACAATGAAAAGACTTTGGTAGTTTGTTATATTTGTAACAATTTCATTCAGATTGGATAAGCTTTATATGTGCATGTTTCCTTCTAACATGTGTCGCTATTGCTGCTGTTCTGGTATATATGTAACACTGTTTTAATGTACTGGTTAAGCCCATGAATGTTTACTAAATGATGGTTTTATATTGTACTTAGTGTAGTGCCATGTTCTGGTAATTTGCTGGATACAGCTTTGTATGTACACTGTATTACTGTAGTTCTGTTATCAGTATACCGCTTGTTAAAGCTGTTATGAGCTTACATTCAAAAGCTTTCTTACCATCACTCTACTCTTATACTTCCCCTGTATTCTCCTGCTGTGACTTACTTTGGTTCTTTCTCCATCTCCTTTTTTGTATAATAAGTACCGACTTTATTGACTCAGTATAATATTACAGTTCAGTAGAGTTTTTCCTCTCTCTTATTTCAGAGCTTACGCTGACTACATCTGACCTTGATACTGCAGGAGCTCTGTCACAAGGCCCTACTCCTACAAGTTTACTTAAAATTTTCTCATTGTATAATGTAAGCACAGTTAACATGAAGAACCTTGCTGTGTATTAACTTAAATCAGTCAAATACATGCCTGCTCTGTGACTGAAAGTCTCTGTGAAATAGTCTGTGCACTCTAAGGACCTTTTACTAAGTTGGCCACTGTCCCCTTTTTTTTTTTAACCTGTAGACTATACTGCGTATTATCAGTTATTTAGCCTCAGGAAATGAAAGAAAGCTTGTTTTACTTTGTATTTTTGTTAATTGTTTTTTACTGGCTATGCACTACTTTCAGTTATAGTTTGACCTGAGGGTGGGAAGCCTGATGCACTCCCATACCCTACCCCAATTCCCACCCATGTCCCCATGCTAATATACTTCCTGCATACACATTTCAGTTGTGACTGTTATTCCAAAACCCTCCCCAAATGAAATTACTACTTCCACACATACACTTCTGTTTCTTGTTTCCTTCTTCCCTATCTCTGTTTAATTTTTAGCCCCATTCCCAGCTATCTATCTTCTTTCCATATTGCTTTGCACTATATCCATTCATAGTCACAACTCCCCCAATAGTACCTATCAGTTCCACATTGTGTCTTATACTTTTCCCCAAACAAACCCTCATTTCTTCTTATTTTGACTACATCATTATACTCTAGCCTTTCATATCCCTCTATTCCTTACATTCCAGGGAAGATAACAGGATGACTTAACTCTTCTTTTATAGAAAATACTTCTGTCCTTATCTGTCCTCTACCAGCTTTCAGAATCCACCATCACTAAATATGCTACTGCTCTGCAACAACTTACTTCTGTCTTCATTGCTACTTCCCCACTACCTGATATCTGTAAAATACAGATTCCTATACGACTCTTAAGCTTATACTCTATTCTTCTCCTCCTGTTGTGCCATATTTTATCCTACCATGACTCAATAATATCTCTCACCATCTCTCCAACTCTGTCCCAACCACCTATCTTTACTTCCTCTTTACACTCTCCACACATTGCACCAAACATATTTAATATTCCCTCCCACCTTTATTCCAAATATAAACCGATTAACTGTACTTCAGCTCATACAAAATTAAGTGCAAGAATCTTCTCCAAAAAACAAGTATGCATAATTCCCAGATATACTAAAATCCTTCTAGGAAGAGATAATACACCCTAATCCTGGCCCCACCTATGAAAAAGAACACAAAGATAAGTCTCTTCCACACAACAGCCATTCCCCAACCCTGATGATGTAATTTTTTGCAGCAGTAAATCTTAGACGCATAAGAATTAAAACTGTTGAACTACTTGGTTGGACTACCCAACGTAAGCCTGATGATCTCACTGTAACTGAAACTTGGTTTAAATGCAGCATAAATGACACTGAAGTTGCACCTCTTGGCTGTACTGTCATTTGTAATGACCGTATAAAGAGGAAAGGTGGTGATATTGCTTTAGTATTTCCCAACACCTACCACATTTCCCCTTATAGCAAACCAATACCAAAAATTAGTTCAGCAGAGATTATTGCTTTCCTCAAAATAAGCAGTTATAAACAGATATGTATTACTGTCCCTTCTGGCGACAATACAGATATACTGGAAGATGTGCACTGGATATCCATAACATTTCCACATGAAAAAAATAGTACTAGGTGATGTGAATGTCAGTTGGTTGGACATAAACTCTAACTCCCCAATGTCTAGCCTGACCTTACATGGTTTCATACAGCTAATTAATATCCCTACACATAATAGCAAGATATCAAATTCCCTTTTAGACTGGATCCTAGTGTCAGACCCTAGCAAATACACCATCACAGGTACAATGTCATACTGTCTGTGATCATCTCCCAGTCTATACAACCAGACATCTCACGCATCCAGTTAAACAACATATGTATAAAACAACACACAACCTTTCCAGGTTTAATCCAGAAATGTTCATTACTACACTATCATCTCTTAACTGGAACTTCCTGAAAATACTCCCCTTAGACAAAGTAAATGAATTCAGTACAGATTTTCTGAATATCCTAAATAGCCTTGCACCTCCTAGAAAAAAAAGAGTCTGCAGTTTGGTTATCCAAACAGTGTAGAATGCTAATTAATGCAGAATAGAGAAAAAGAATGTAAACAATGGCAAAAATATAAAACACCTCAATATCTTGAACTTCAGAATGCTTCACAATAGTACTAAACAGCAAATAAATGAAGACAGAAAAACTATACTGTAATAACTTTCAGAGTAATACTTAACGCAACCCTAAAAAAATGATGGGCATCCATTAAAGAAATCTTACATCCTTGTCAAAAATTCATCCCAAACCCCTCTCCTGATAACACACCACTTGAAACTGCAATACAGTTCAACTCTTATTTTATAGATAGTATAGCATCAAGAGCTGCGGTTGTGCAGTGGTTAGTGTTGTCACCTCACAGCAAGAGGTTCTCCAGTTCGATTCTCGGCTGGAGCACCTTCTGTGTGGAGTCTGCATGTCCTCCTCGTGGTCGAGTGACATTTAAAGACATGCAGGTAGGTGCGTGCGTGAATGGGTGTGCCTTCTTTGAAGGTTGGGCGTTGGGCTGGCAACTCGGCACCGTAAAAAATCCACTGCCAATCATTAGCGGACCGGAGTTCCTCTGTGGTGACCCCTAACTGGGAAAAGCCGAAAGACATTAGTTTTATAGCATCTCTAACCAAAGATTCCTCAACATGTAATCCCAGCCATGCCCAACAGCCACATATCACCACATCCACTTTCACCTTCAAACCTGTGCCCACATCCTATGTAAAACTACTTATAAACAAATTTAAACTATGTGCTTCTTCAGCTGATAACCTTCCAAGCAAGTACCTAAACCATAGCAACCAATAGCATTGCCTATTCTGTGTCAGTCCTTATAAATAGGCCAGTCTAGGAATCCTACATACCTTGTGTCTAGAAAAAGTCACATATTATCTCTCTGCACAAAGGAGGAAATTCAACAGAAATTAATAACTTTACACATATAGCAGTCTTTTCTCCCCTCACCAAATTACTTGAAAATGTGTTCAGAAACAATTGCTAGACTGTCTTCTGCAGGAAGAACTCCTATCCCCTACACAACATGGTTTCCATCCTTCCCATAGTACTAACACTGCCCTTCTAACATGTATAGATACTGTCAGTAAAGTTAGAGATAATGACAAACTAGTCTTTTTCTTATTTCTACTTATCTAAAGTCTTTGACACAGTTTGTTACTGCAAACTTCTACTTCAAATGTCAAATACTCTTTCCTTCCCTCCCAGTCACCACACATGTACCACAAGGCTGTATCCTTGATGTTCATCGTGTTTCACTATTGCAGTCATTACAATTGGGTTATCCTGCTGGCAGGCTACCCGCAGTCTGCCTGAATTCCATAGTCCTGGTCCGGCGTCGGTTGCTGTCGCCTCCTCCCTGACGTCAGTGCGGCAGGGGTATAAAAGATGCAGCCGACACCATTTTATTCAGTCTTTCTTGCCGCGCGGTGCCCGAAGCAAAAGCAGTTCGCAAGTGCCAGTCGGCCGACTCCTGAGATTTTCAAGTTTGAATTTCAGATCCGAAGTCTTCACTAAAGCTAAGTACCCCGTTGGGGAAATTTTTTTCATATTCCAGACCGATGTCAGAAAAAGTTAATAATTGTATTTCTTGTGGGAAGCAAATACCTCATAAGGATTTTCATTCTTACTGTATTCCTTGCCTAGGCCCTGACCACGACGTTGCTAGTTGTCGGTTTTGTGCAAGATTTAACCAACGCACTATTAAGCGTTGGTACGATTTTGCATTTCATTATTTTGGCAGAAGATTTAATTATATAATGCCGTCTGAACAGCCGACTACTGGAATTTATAAAAAGCGCAAAGAAAAGGACAGGCATCCGAGGTCCAAAACCGACGGCGAGACTTCAGCTAGGCCAGTCGCCGGTTCTCGGTGAGGCGCTTTCGCAGCCTCTGATACCTGGTATCTCAGAGCCACAGGCCGCTTCCGACTCCCACGTGGAGCCGACTAGGCAGCTGGATACTCAAGGTATTGGACCCTCAGAAACTATTCCTTCAGATGGGTCTGGAGCAGCTGAGCAGGCATCGGCTTCTGTGGGTGTTTTCAGGCCTAGACAGTTATATGTAAAAACAACTTCAGCTTCAAAGGCAAAGACTAAAGCACCTCTAAAGACAAAGAAATAAGTACAGCATTCACTAGGACAGGCCTCCATGCCTAAAAAACAGACGCTTAAAATGGCCGAAGACCTAATTACTTTGATCAGGGGTTCCCATCCCCCTCCTGATAAGAGACCAGGGCAAGAGACAGAATATGAATCTTCAGATCAAGTTTCCATTTCCTCTGATTCCTCTTCTGAACAGGGATACTCTCTTCCTCCTTATGAGGGTTCTGATGCTGAAGAATCTATCCCTTCAGCCTCTCCTCCTGAAGATTATTCCTTTGGGGAGACCCTACATACTATGAGGGAGCATTTTCATTGGGAAAGCCAAGATTACTCAGAATCTAAGAAAAGGCTCAGAGATTTTCTTTTACTACCTCAGCACAGGCCTCTTGCTATTCCTCCTGTTTTAGACATTGTAGATGATGTATTTATAGAGTCCAGTCTCAATCCGGACTCTTTACCATCAGCTCCTGTTAAGCCAGACAGATACTACAGGGTTCCTGATTCACATAAATTTCTTTATATAACCCCTGCTGCTGACCCAGAAACTATTTCTTTGGGTCCCAAATGGGTCAAGGCGTCCACTGCAAAAAAACCAATTCCTCTGATAGGGATTCAAGGGCCCTGGACATATGGGGGAAAAAGATTTACACTTCTGCTACTTTGGCTGTAAGGGCCTTAAATTGTCAATTTCATATGCTTAAATATAAACAATATCTTATGTCACTACTAAAACAGAAAATGTTGACAAATTCTGAATGTGCAGAAAACAAAGAAATGCAGGATTTATTGCATGCAGCTGAACAAGTGGGAAAGCATACTTTGCAATGTGGTTTTGATTCTCTGGAGGCCTCCTGCAGGGCCGCTGTTACGGGTTCTGTCATTAGGAGGCATGCTTGGTTAAAAGAACAGAATCTGCCTGACCATGTTAAAGCAAAATTATTAGATGCTCCATTACAGCATGATACCTTGTTTGGTGTTAAAGCAGAAGAGGTGTTGAAGAAAATGGAGGACAAAGCTAAATCTATGCAAACAGTCAAGGATTTCTTATAGGTACAACCTCCCAGATTTAGCAGGAACTGGCCTGCAAAGAATTGGTCCTTTCCAGTGTCAGACAGGCCACAAGGAGGCAGATACAGACGGCCCAGAGGCAGTTCCCAACCCCAGGGCTCATACAGGTTTAAACAATGGGGTGCTTCTACCTCCAAAAGTGGAGAAGATAAATCACAGCCATACAGGAAACAGTCTCAATGACTTCCCCATGTCAGCACCGAGCACTTATCTTTTGGCAGCCCCTTTAGGGGGAAAACTAGCACTTTTTTCACAAAATTGGCACATGATCACCCAGGACAAATGGGTCCTGAATATAGTTTCTCAGGGCTACAGGTTCCATTTCCACACCCTGCCAAGGGCAAACAGAATGCCAGACCTGCCACACAGTCAATGGGCAGAGGCTCAAAAACAAGTTTCAGCCCTCATGGACGTGAGGGTCATTCAGCGAGTGCCACAGCAAGAGCAGGGACTAGGATTTTACTCAAGACTCTTCTTGGTGCCCAGAAAGGACAATGCATGGAGACCAATACTGGACCTGTCTATTCTAAACACATTTCTGGATATTCCGAAATTCAAAATGTTGACTCTGCAGCAGCTTCTGCCCATGCTGGGCAAGAAGGCATGGATTGTGACTTTAGACCTAAAAGAGGCATACTTGTATGTCCCAGTCAGACTTTCATGCAGAAGATACCGCAGATTTATAGCTGGCTCAATGCGCTACCAGTTCTCTGCACTGCCCTTTGGCTTATCTACTGCGCCCAGGGTCTTCACAAAATGCCTGGCACCAGTAATTGCATTTTGCAGACAAAGAGGAATAAAAATTTATCCTTACTTGGATGATTGCCTTATTCAAGCAGAGAACAAAGACATTCTACTACAGCATCTGGCGTTTGTAAAAAGATTACTAACATGCCTAGAGTACACAGTAAACGAAAAGAAATCAAAACTAGTACCCTCACAAGAGATGATATTCCTGGGTGCAAGCTTAAATACAACTGCCCAGATGGCTTATCTAACACCAGACAAACAAAGACAACTGACTACTTATTTCAAAATGTTGGCAACAAAGACCCAGTTATCTGCAAGGAAAATTCTGCAGGCTTTGGGCTTCATGGCATCCTGCATACTGCTAATTCCATATGCAAGACTACATATGAGGAAACTACGATGGTATCTAAAAAGTGTTTGGACTCAACATTGCCACAGCCTGGAAACAATAATTACCCTCATTCCCTGCCTGCAACAGGAGTTTCGATGGTGGGCAGAGGCCTGTCACCACAACAAGGGACAGCCTTTCACTTTACCCACAGCCAGGCAGACATTAACAACAGATGCATCAGATTATGCCTGGGGGGCCCATATGGCAGGATGATGTATTCAGGGCACATGGTTCGCAAGCCAAATGCATCTACATATCAATCAAAAAGAGATGCTAGCTGTTCAAAATGCCCTGACAGCCTTCAAGGATCTACTTCATCCAGGACAACTACTGATAAAGACGGACAATACTACAGTCATGTGGTACATAAACAAGAAGGGAGGCACACATTCCTACCCCCTCTGCAGACTAGCCTTGACTTTGTGGGACACAGCATTGACTTACCAAGTGCATCTGCTAGCACAATACCTGCCAGGAAGGATAAATTCTCTGGCAGACAAACTAAGTAGAAACCTAATGGATCCCCACGAGTGGAAATTGGATCCACAAATCTTCAGCATGATAACAAGGAAATGGGGATGCCCGGACATAGACCTCTTTGCCTCACCTCACAACTGCCAACTACAGAAATTCTGCACAAGGACTTATCACAAGCTAGCATGGAAAGTGGACGCTCTATCTTTCAGTTGGAAAAATTTAACAATATCTTTCTCCCACTGCCTCTCCTCCCCAAGGTACTCCTAAAGGTCAGACAAGAGAAGCCAAAAATGATACTGATTGCCCCAGACTGGCCCCGCCAGCACTGGTACCCAATCCTAATGAGCTTGTCTTAATGCCCAGCATGGACATTGCCTCAAATTCCTCACTTATTTACTCAACAAAACAGATCCTGCACAGCCACCTCAGGACCTTAAACTTGGCAGCATGGCAGATAATGTAGCCATTCAAAACACGCCTCTCTCTAAAGCAGTGATGGATGTTATTTTGGAGGCCAGGAGGCCTAGCACCAGAAAATCTTATGCAGAAAAATGGAAGAGATTCTGCGCTTGGAACCAGGCACAAGGGACTGACACAATTGTACCAAATATTCCTCAGAGTTTACAATACTTAACTGAGATGCTGGACAAAGGCCTATCCTTTTCCTCTATTAAGATTCATGCCTCTGCCATTTCATCTCACTGCAATACAGAGCCACCTCTGTTCTCTCATCCATTACTAAGGCAGTACCTCAGAGGGGCCAAAAACATAAGACCCCCAAGGAGAGCACCAATACCTACAATGGACCTAAATTATGTCTTTTCACACTGCCTCCTTTTGAACCAGTCTCTACAGCTGATATAAAATTCTTACCTTGGAAAACAGCTTTGCTCCTAGCAATAACCTCTGCAAGATGAGTCTCAGAGTTACAGGCAGTCATGGCTGTGGAACCCTTTATCATCTTCCATCAGGTCAGGGTTTCTCTGAGGACAAACCCAACATTTATGCCTAAGGTAGTGTCCAGTGTGGCCCTGAATCAAACAATTAATTTGCCTACCTTTTATCCAAACCCACAGAATAAGGGTGAGAGACTTCTGCATTCTTTGGACATTCACAGGCAGCTACATTTCTACTTGGACAGAACCAAAGCTTTCAGAACAACTTCTAGTGGCATATGCTGCAGGATCACAAGGAAAGGCTATCTCAAAGCAGACTATTTCAAAATGGATAGGCCACTGCATTCATTTCTGCTATTCACAGCATGGCAAATCAGTGCCTAAGGGCATTAGGCCACATTCAACCAGAGCAGCAGCCTTCCTCAGAGGAGTACCAACCAAAGACATCTTAGAGGCTGCAACTTGGAGTTCAGTGCACACTTTTACAAAGCACTATCACTTACTTCTCTACTCTAAATCTAGAGCAGGCTTTGCCACTGCAGTTCTGCAGGGCCTCATTGCCTCTCCTAATCCTATTTAGCCCCAGCCGCCCAACCATAGCTTTGGGATTCAACCCAATTGTAATGATTGCAACAGTGAAACACGATGAACATAGTACAGTTGTGTACCTACCATAAATGTAGATGTTCGAGTGTATTCACTGTTGCAGTCCAGGTTACCCACCCACCATCCCCCTTTCCTTTGCTGGGTCTAATCTGTGCTTCTCTATTCTATACAACATATGTGGTGTATTTGCTTGTAGATGAAGGTAGAGTTATACTTTACTGCATGTATGTTTATTGACATAAATTAGCCTACCCTTTTGGGGGCACCTGACATCTGGGGCAAGAAAAACTGAATAAAATGGCGTCTACTGCATCTTTTATACCCCCTGCCGCACTGACGTCAGGGAGGAGACGACAGCAACCGATGCCAGACCAGGACTTTGGAATTCTGGCCGGCTGCGGGTAGCCTGCCAGCAGGATAACCCAATTGTAATGACTGCAACAGTGAGTACACTCGAACATCTACATTTATGGTAGGTACACAACTGTACTGTTCCCTCCTCTTTAACATTTTCAGTAACACCCTTTATACATCCACACAACAGGCCACACTACTACAGTATACAGGTGATTCCACTCTCATTTGCACATCTGGCAACATGGTACAACTCCAGAAGATTACTCTGGAAGCTTTAACAGCCACTGAAATATGGTTTTGTAACTCACAGCTCGTACGCAACCCAAAAAAGACCAAAGCACTATGTTTTTACCCCAAAATCTCTCTCATAAAAAAAGGTCCTCTTTCTAGATATTACAACCACTGAAGTCACTTTTCATAGCAAATTATTAGAGATGATAGTGGATGATAATCTTACATTCTGTCTGCATATACAAAATTGCATAAGAAAAAGTCATAAAAAACTAGGGATGTTTTACAGAGCCGAAAACTTTTTCACTGATGCAACTAAAATTACACTTGCCAATACATATCTCTTCCCCATACTTCTGTATGGCTATCCCATGCTTACTAACCTCCAGGCTTTACAACAATTAAAACTTGAATAATGCTATAACAAAGTTGCTATATTTGCAGCAAATACCCCTTTCAGAACCCACCACTGTATAGCCCTGAAAAGTCTAAATTGATTAGAACTTGCCTCATCAAGTAACATACACACAGCTTCTTACCACCTATAAAATTATCCAGCATCTATCTGCCTGTCCAACACTAAAAAACATTCTTCGCAATTATGTTCCCAGTTGGTCATTGAGATCCTGTGACCAAAATCTCCTGTCTGCCTACAAGCCTATCAAATCTGCTGGGCATTGTCTGTACTTGTGCAAGGTTGCTAAGGCCTGGGACTCCTTACCTGTATCCATCAGGTCAGTACTGTCCTTCCCATCTTTTAAAACCACTCTGAAAGACTTCCTAGCTAAAATCTTTCTCTGTTCTTGATCAAAACCAGGATAAAATGTATCCCTAAATGTGAACAAGTACCATTTCATTCCCTGTGCATCCTTACTCTCCCTTCTTCACTTGCTTCCTTACTCCTGTCATACTTTTTCATGATTTTCTTTCTAAATATACCATAAGCCTGTTTTTACCTCACGTCATATTGCAGTTCCTTTTTGTATTAGACTGACTTGCCTTTAATTTCTCTGTAAACTGTCTACAATTTCCCTAAATATTAAATGAGTATCATGTAAATTTTATCAATTTTTTATGTCTAATTTGTTATAATTATCTAAACTGCAGATGTTTTTGTTTTTCTTTGGAAGATTGTAAAATTATTGTTCTTAAAATGTTTTGTATTAATTTGCAGCTTTTCTCTCTGGGCCTCCACTGAAAATGGGTTTCTACCCAGTCAGACTTTCCTAGTAATCAAGTGTCAGTAAGTAAGTAAATGAATATAACTTGAGAGACACATTTGGGTTGCACAACAAGGCTTATAAAGCCCCTTGTAGGCATTAGCCTAGTATACACCCATGAACATATAAAATATCTGAAAGTGGTATGAGTTACAAAAAAATATATAAAATATGAAAGCTCTTTGGTAGACTGTGTTAGTATCAAAGGCCTGTCTGCATATGTTGATTTTATATTGCAGATATAAAAGTATATTTTGCTTGTCAAAAATCAATAGTGTTCTGGTCAAAAAATGTTATATTTCTGTATATATGCAAGATAGATCTAAGATGTCAGTGGTTGAATTGCTCAGTTGTGTGAGAGGCTTCCAGTGATATGTGACAAGAGAGGTTAACATACTGCTCTTTATTGATGCTGCAAAATCTATGCAAATTACATTTATAATAGCTTTTAAATATTTAAGACCAATATTAATCTACAGAAGTGTGTCTGATGGCAAGTATTATTGGCAACTTTTGCTACTTAACGTTTTGTATAAAATGGCACCATCCTTCTGTAGTTCAGACATTTTTATGAAGAATATAGTCAGTAGTCATAACGCTTTGCAAAAAAGGGTTTATATCACAGAATCCCTTCAGATAATCTACCATGTTTTAATATTATTTTTTGCTGCCACACAGTGGTTGCATACACCATCAATAACAATGACAGTATCATACTTCATTTTTGTATTTCTAATGTAAACAAGAAAAATATCGCACATTGCTTGTAACTTTTTGCAAACACTCCTTAATAATTAAATTTCTGTACATCCCATGCTGACCATTTCACTAAGCATGCTTAGTAAATCTTGTAGGTTTGTGGATGACACCTGACTGCCTTAGTTTTATGTATGCATCTGCACCAGGACTTCAGAAATTAGACTTTGAAAACACTGATGAATATACTTGTTTCAGAAGTACAGTGAAGTCTCATGTAAAGACAAGTATATTCTTACGGGATGCACAGGAACTGTGTTTTCCTGACTAATGTACTGTTGTATGAGCAGTGGGTTAAGAGACAGGCAGTGGTGTTGTTGATTGATCTATATCAAACCATTGAATCAAAACCTATGTTATTGAACCCACATGATTGACAGTCTGGCCCATGGAATAAAAATTAAAACTCAAACACCTGCATGCGACACAAAAAAAATGCTTTTGAAGGTGGGCAAGCCCCCCACACCCCCCTGCTAATTATATTTACCAACTCTGAGATTGCAGTGCAGTGGGGAAAAGGACAAATTTCCTAATCCCTATTATAATGCAGTCCCAGGCAGAACAGTTCAACAGACTGAACTGTCGAACATATGGGTTCCGACAGTCTGTCTGTTCGGTTTGACATAGATCCATTCATGGTGAGGGTATTTGTTGATGAAACTAAAAATTTTCTTAGAGATAGTTTCATCATGTGGAAGCTGAAAGAAAATTCAGTTGTAATAATTACATTAAGATGATAAAAGTGCATGAGCAACCATGGTTAAATCTTGCTGTGGTTTAATGTGTTTAATATACAATGTTATACAGATAGAAGTGTTTTGCATTCACAACACTGTCTGTTGGTCCTCGTGTGAGAGCATGTCATCTAATATAGACATGGTGACTTCGGTCATTGTTTCCTCGTCCCTAACTGACATCAAATCATGTGGTGTAATCCCAAAACTCTGCATTTTCACCACAGTTTGTTGTCTGTACCCAGTAGTATGTTATACAGAAAGTCACAGAGTCAAGGACAGCTAGATGACAGCATGTCCAGTCTTTTATTCATTTTAGTAGCTTTATAGAAAGTCACAGAGCCAAGGACAGCCAGATAACAGCATGTCCAGTCTTTTATTCATTTTAGTAGCTTTATAATTTCTATCAGCTACATTTTATCCCATCGAGGACACCCTCAAACAGCCTTTAAGAGTAGTGATGACCACCTGATGATCCTGTGGAAGAAGAGATGACTATCAGAATATAACTGAAAGATCAAACTACTTCTTGGAGCATCTCAAAGTGGCAGAATACTCTCTTAACAACAGAAGAGCCAAAATAACACCTTGTGGATACTCACAGTGATTAGGGTGCATGGCAAAAGGGGTGGCATCACAGTCAACCAAAAAGGTGTGCTGTGGAAGTTGAGAGACAGAGCTTGCAAAGACTGTAGGCATGCAGATACTATAATAGGATTTCATGGTCCGCAGTCTCAATCTTAAGGGAGATGAAGCAGTACCATGGCAGAACAGATTTCTTTTTACCCCTTAGGTGATCTTGTACTAGTAGCTACTGACCGTCATCTACCCATCAGTCAGCCTGTGCCAGTTTGTTCTTCCACTTTGAGGATTCTGCCCACTGCCAGAGGCAGGACTGTTCCATGGTGGCATCATTTAGGACACCATGAGGGTAATTTTTACTTTTTCACCATTTGTACTGTATGCTGGCAGTGAAGGTATTTATATAGCCTAACCCCACTCCCTTTTAGGGAGGATGTGTGAAGGATGTCATGGTGACCACAGTGCTCTCTCCTTGCAAGTGCATGCTTCCAAACACATAGCTGCTGTGAGGACTAATACCACTAGTGACTTAATGAGTCTTCCCTATGTGCCGCCACTCCTCTTCCAAGGAATAGTTGATAATACTTATCTTCAATGCCAGCACCCTCAAACACCCAAGCTGCTAGTCAAATTTGAGTCACCTGGGTCTTAAAATGTATTGTCTTGTGGCTTATGTTCACTTATAAAAAGATGCAAACAAGAAAATAACCAGTGCATACTGAATGTTCAGGTGAAAACCAAACTTCAGAAAAAACATATACCAACTGGATAACCACAATTGAAAACACGGCTTTAATAAAAATGATGATAAGAATAGCAACAAACAAATTCCATGTAAAAATCTGATAAAAAAGGACAAGCGCTTTTGCATACATCTTCTTCAGATCCTATAAGAAACTAAAAAACCATGAACATTTTTAAACTAACACTCGACCTATCAAAAACAAGAGAAAATTGCGCCAAAAAATGGCATCATTTCCTCATACAATCAGTGCAACTTCCTATGTGCCTTAAGCCTCCGCCCACTCAAAATGGGTTTGATATTAACCTGACTGTTCAACCGTGGATGCTTATAAGCTTGCATCCTAAAAATCCATTTTAGCTCCATCTGCTCCAAATAGTTGTTACAGTCACCACCTCTTACATTTTTAAAAACATGTAACACCGTAAAAGAAAAATCATGTCCAGGGCATTCAGATTGATGTTTGGCAAGGACATTGTTTATATCACCCTTCCTCATAGCTGACATATGTTTGTATACCCTGTCCCTCAATCGTTACCCACATAGAACCAGGGGCATACATCACATGTTACGAAGTACACTATAAAGCGGGTAGTGCACTCTGCATAGAATCTGGGAATAAATTCAAACCCTAAAGTGGGGTGTTTATATATTTGTTGTTTAGTCAAAACCCTACACACATTACAAGACCTACAAGGATAAGTCCCAGTGCGTTGACATGAGTGTCCAGGGCATTTAATATCATTGCACAACAGCCGTTTAAGATTGTTGTTGCTTCGATAGATGAAATATGGTGCGGCCCCTACTAAGCCAGTCGTTGCAGTGTCCAGTGTTAAGATAGCCCAATGTTTCTGTATGATACTTTTTATAACATTGTTATTCCTGGTAAAATTAGTTATAAATGAAATATAACATTTTGTCTTCCTTCTATTGATCATGTTATCCCTAACCCTCAAAATCGGAGCATTGAATATCAAGGCCCAATCTTGAGTGGCACTAGGTTTGGTAACATTCTGTTCCACAAAAGAGGGTTGAAAATCACCCAGCCTGTCAACTTCAAGGCTGTCATGTATTTCCCTAACAGTAGTGCCATTATATCCCCTATCAATAAACATTGCCTTCAGAGTATCAAATTCCCGTTGCATGTCACCCTCATTGTTACAAATCCTGGACACTCTAGTGAATTGACTTTTCACTACACTTGAAAAACACATGTCCAGGATGCATACTATCTCTAGATAGAAGGCTGTTATGCCAGCATGGCTTTCTAAACAGTGTGGTGTTAATGCCCCCTATTGTATCTTTAGTTACTGATATGTTTAGGAAGTCTACATGTAAAAAAGAGTGGGTGACAGTAAACCAAAGATACTCTGTGGTAGACTCTAAATATTCAATATATAGAAGAAGGAACTCAACGTCACCTTCCCAAACAATGAAGACATCAACAACAAACCGTCTATAGTGTCTCACACTGCTATATAATACTCAGTCAGGTTATTATCCTCCCAAAAATTCATCACCAGATTTGCATAAGAATTGGTGCAGGGGGTGCCCATGGCTACCCCCCATCTCTGTAGATATAACTGTTCCTCAAACAGGAACATGTTATTCAAAATTAAATAGGGTGGGGGGTGTCGGGGCATAGCCTCACACATTATGCCAAAAGTTTTTACTAAAGATATATATATCAGTGCATTTTTAATGGATATACCTTCTTATAATAGTGAATACATTAAAATTATGTGGGGGGCTGTGCCCTCCACACCCCCCCCCCCTTATTTAATATTCTCACTCCAGAGTTGCACTGCAGTGGGAAAGGGGCTATATTCTATTTTTGACCAAATTAACTTCAACCAAGTGAGCTTTCAGTCAAGTGAAATGCCTGGAATCATTTTCGACTAAGTGTAATTTGACCAAATGTATGGAATCCATATATATATATATATATATATATATATATATATATATATATATATATATGTGTGTGTGTATATATATATATATATATATATATATATATATATAATGTGTGTGTGTGTGTGTGTGTGTTAACCATCAGAAGGTCGAACCTGATCCCATCATGGGATATTCGACCCACTTCCACGAAGCCGACAATGTCGAATTCCGACTTTGTCGAAATATGACTCGCCGTAAACCTCAGAACAGGCTTTAACATGGGTCAAGATGGGGGCAAGATTTGTACTTTGACAATATAAAGTTCTACGTTGTCGCCAGACTTCGATTGAACCCACTTCGACCTTCTGATTGTCACCCATATATATATATATATATATATATATATATATATATATATATATATGGGAAGTATGCTGGCTTAGCATATTTTTCAGTGAAAGTTCATTTGTCAGGAATTTGTGCCCGTCTACCACTGAATCCTCCTCTGGCCTGTAGATTTGAAATCACGCAATTTCTAAAAGGTGTTCATATCAGATTCCCCAAGAAAGCATATTTCTCCTCCTTGGGATGTTAATTTTCTCCTTGAAAAACTGACTCCAGCTCCTTTCCCGTCAAAATGTTTTTTCTTTGCAACATTGCACCTGGAAGACTTTTATTGATTGCTTTAACCTCTGCCAGAAGAGATGTTCTTCATCTCACATTGCTGCAGTCCTTACACTTGGGTAGTCCGCTGTCCTCGGTCGGCCCGAATATCAAAGTATTAGGCTGACGTCGGTCAAGGCGCATAAGACTGACATCAGGACGTCAGGGTACATATGCGCATGACCAACGTCATATCCTCAGTCTTTTTTGCCGCATGGTCCGATGCAGAAGCAGCGTTGCAAGTGCCGTTCGGCGTTCTGAAATTTTTCGAATTCGGAGTTTCAGACTGTTCAAAGTTGGCTAAGTACCCCGTTGGGGAATATTTTAGTTTTTTCTTGCCTCAGTGGTTTACCGGATGTCAGAAAAAGTGAATAACTGTATTTCTTGTGGGAAACAAATACCGCATAGAGATTATCATACTTTGTGTATTCCTTGTTTGGGGCCTGAGCACGACGTTGTTGGGTGTCGCTTTTGTGCTAGGTTCAATAAGCGCACTATTAAGCGAAGGTTAGATTGTGCCAGGTTGGTCTTTGGGAAGCGGTGCAATTATAACATGCCGTCGGATGCTCCGACGCCCGCTTCTTCGAAGAAGCGCAAAGACAAGGCAGCTAAGCCCAGGCAAGAAGAGTCATCCGTACCGGACGCCGGTTCTTTAGAGGTGTCAGTGGAACCGGTGGTTTCTCTGGAGGCCCAGGGGGAGACCTTGTTATTGCAGGATGTGGCCTCTCAGGAGGCAGGTCAGGCTGAAGGGGCTTCTCAGGTTACTGTACTCCCCTCCCTTCCTAGGGTGGTTAGGCCCTCTCTTTCTGTTTCTAAGGCTTCTCCCAGAGGCAGGCCAGGTTTAGCTTCTGTTGGTGTTACTCCTAGTTCTTCAGGATCTGTGCCCAAGAAGCACATGCTTAAAATGGCAGAAGATTTAATTACCTTGATTAGGGGTTCTTTGCCCCCCCCCAGATAAGAGGCCTAGGGTGGAGCCAGAGTTGGGGAGTTTTGAGCAGGCTTCAGATGTTTCAGAGTCTTGACTGAAGACTTGCAGGAGTATGATCCTTATTCTGATTCTGATGCAGATGATTCCACTCCTTCTGCTTCTCCTCCAGAGGATTTTTCTTTTCAGAAACTCTTCACTCCATGAGGGAGCATTTTAAGTGGGAAGGTCAGGACTTCTCTGATTCCAGGAAAAGGCTTAGGGAATTTTTGCTTTTACCCCAGCATAGGCCTTTGGCTATACCTCCTGTTCTGGATGTTGTGGAAGATGTGTTTGCGGAGGCTTCACTTAATCCTGATTCTTTGTCTCCTGCTCCTGTTAAACCGGATAGGTATTATAGGGTGCCTGAGGCTCATAAATATCTTTATAAGAGTCCTAGGGCGGACCCAGAAACTGTTAGTCAGGGACCTAAGGGTGTCAAGGCCTCGGTTGTAAAAAATCCGGTTCCTCCAGATAAAGAGGCCAGAGCTTTGGATAGATGGGGAAAGAAAGTCTATACTTCTTCCACCTTAGCTATGAGGGCTTTGAATTGCCAGTTTCACATGTTAAAATATCAAAACTATCTTCTTTCTCAACTAAAGTCTAAGGTAGATGCTCTGGCGGAAGGCATTGAGTGTAAGGAATTACAAGATTTGGTACATGTCTCTGAACAGGTGGGTAAGCATTCTTTACAATGTGGTTTTGATGCTATACAAGCCTCGTCTAGGGTGGCTGCCACTGGGTCAGTGCTTCGCAGGCACGCCTGGCTGAGGGATCAGAATTTATCTGAACATGTTAAGACAAGGATTTTGGATGCTCCTTTACAGTCTGATGTGTTGTTTGGTTCTCCTGTGGAGTCAGTCTTGAAGAAAATGGAAGACAAGGCTAAGTCTATGCAGACTGTTAAAGATTTTTTGCAAGTCCAGCCTCCGAAGTTTAGTAGGAATTGGCCTGCTAAGGGGTGGACGTACTTTTCTTATGATTCTCAGTCTAGGGGTAGATCTAGACGTGGTAGGGGCAGAGCTCAGAGCTCCTTCAGACCTAGAACAGGGAGTTCTCCTGCACAATCTTCAGGTGAGGGCAGGGGCCAGTCCTTTCGTAAACAGGCCCAATGACCTACCTTTTCAGCTGCCAGATCCTTCTTGCCTGGCAGCACCTTTGGGAGGAAGGTTGGCACTCTTCAGGGAAAATTGGAGTTTGATTACCCAAGACAAATGGGTATTGGATATCATACACCAAGGTTACAGGTTTTATTTCCATACCTTGCCTCCTTTCAAAGGCATGCCGGACGTTCCTCCTCAGCAAAGAATAGAGGCTCACAAACAAATTTCTCTGCTGCTCCAAATAGGGGCCATACAACCGGTCCCTCTGCCAGAAGTGGGCCTAGGATTTTATTCTCGCCTGTTCCTAGTACCAAAGAAGGGGAACACGTGGAGACCAATTTTGGATTTATCTATCCTCAACACTTATCTGGACATTCCCAAGTTCAAAATGTTGACGTTACAACAGCTTTTACCTCTGCTGGGCAAAGATCACTGGATGGTGACTCTCGATCTCAAGGAGGCTTACCTTCATGTTCCTATCAGGCTAAGTTGCAGGAAGTATCTACGCTGGCTGGGACTTCTCATTATCAGTTCTCTGCATTGCCCTTTGGCTTATCTACTGCCCAGAGTGTTCACGAAGGTTCTGGCTCCAGTGATAGCTTTCTTCAGGCTAAGAGGAATACAGATCTATCCTTATTTGGACGATTGCCTGATTCTGGCTCAAGGAAAGGATGAACTTCTTCATCATTTACACTATGTGATAGCAGTGCTAAGATGCCTGGGGTATTCTGTGAACGAAATAAAGTCCAGTCTAGTACCCTCTCAGGACATGTGCTTTCTGGGTGTGAGACTGAATACAGCATCCCAGATGGCCTTTTTGACCCCGGACAAACAAAAGAATCTTTCTCTTTACTTCCATCAATTGTCTCATCAGTCCAGGCTGACTGCAAGGACAGTCCTTCAAGCCTTGGGGTTCATGGCATCTTGTATTCTGGTGCTTCCCAATGCCAAACTGCATATGAGGAAGCTACAATGGTATCTCAAAATGTATGGACACAGCACTGCCAAGATATGGACACTGTCATTCAGATAATACCTTGCATTCAAAAGGAATTTTTGTGGTGGGCTCAGGAATGTCACCTAAACAAGGGACTCTCTGTGACCCGGCCAGAGGCGAGTCAGATTCTAACGACAGATGCCTCAGACAAAGCTTGGGGAGCTCATCTAAATGGAAAGTGGATACAAGACACGTGGCCTGCCAGACTTCTACATCTACATATCAACTTGAAGGAGATGTTAGCAGTCCAATTTGCATTAATAGCTTTCAAGGATTTACTTCTTCCAGGGCAGGTGTTGATTCTAACAGACAACACAACTGTCATGTGGTACATCAACAAGCAAGGGGAACACATTCTTATCCTCTGTGCAGACAAGCAATGATTTTGTGGGAGACTGCTCTCAGTTTACGGCTAAATCTTCAGGCAAGGTTTCTGCCGGGAGCACAGAACTCCTTAGCAGATGTGTTGAGCAGACAAATTATGGATCCCCACGAGTGGAAATTGGATCCTCATGTATTTCAGAAATTGACAGTGTCATGGGGAACTCCAGACATAGATCTGTTCGCTTCTCCACTAAACTACCAGCTGCCAAAGTTTTGCACAAAAGTTTTCATCCCACAGCTTGGAAAGTGGATGCTCTTTCATTCAATTGGAGCAATCTTCATGTGTATGCCTTTCCACCTCTGCCTCTCCTCCCAAAGGTACTTCTGAAGGTCAGACAGGACAAGCCAAAGATGATTTTAATAGCTCCAGATTGGCCTCGACAGCACTGGTACCCACTACTGAGAAGTCTGGTACGGGAGCCTCCATGGCCTTTACCTTCGATTCCACACCTGCTGTCTCAGGAGAACAGTCATTTACTCAATGTCAAACTTCACTCTCTTCACCTGACAGCCTGGCATATTCTGTTTTAAACCCTGGAGGGTCTCAGCTTCCACAGCAGGTTTTGAGTGTTATTTTGGAGGCCAGAAGGCCTAGTACAAGGAAAGTGTACGCAGATAAATGGAAGAGATTTTTATTTTGGAGTGCAGCAAAAGCATTTGATGTTTCTAAGCCTAATTTAAGTGTGGCTCTTCAATATCTTACTGAGTTACTGGACAAAGGTTTGTCCTTCTCTTCTATTAAGATTCATGCTGCAGCAATTTCTGTTCACTATGACTGTGACCCACCATTGTTTTCTCATCCTTTGTTTAAGCAATTCCTTAGAGGGGCAAAGAATATAAGACCCCCACGGAGAGCTCCTACTCCTGCTTGGGATCTCAATTTTGTGTTGGAGAAACTCACTCTACAACCTTTTGAGCCTGCAGCTACTGCTGAGTTGAAATATTTATCATGGAAGACTGCTTTTTTGTTAGCCATTACCTCTGCGAGAAGGGTTTCTGAATTACAGGCCCTTATGGCAGTTGAGCCTTTCTTAATTTTCCATAAGGATAGGGTATCTTTGCGTACTAATCCTTCCTTTATGCCTAAAGTGGTTTCTAGTGTGGCTTTAAACCAAACTATTCATTTGCCTACCTTTTATGCAAACCCCCAAAATAAAGGGGAAAAGATTTTGCACACTTTGGATATACACAGGCAGTTGCGATATTATTTGAGCAGAACTAAAGGGTTCAGGCAGTCTCAGCAGTTGTTTCTTTTGCTTTGAGTTCTCAGGGCAAGCCTGTGTCAAAACAAACTATTTCTAAGTGGATTGGGTTGTGTATTGCTTTCTGTTATTCCCATCATGGTAATGAGATTCCAGCTGGGATTAGGCCTCATTCCACTAGGGCTACTGCCACTTCTACAGCCTTTCTAAGGGGGGTAGCAACTAAAGATATTTTGGAGGCTGCTACTTGAAGTTCAGTGCATACTTTCTCTAAGCATTATCACCTTCCACTTTACTCTAAATCGAGGGCTGGTTTTGCCACTGCAATTTTACAGGGCATTTTGGCAGCTCCTACTGCTTTTAGTTGTGCCATCCTCCCTTTTCTCTGCTTTGGGATTCTACCCAAGTGTAAGGACTGCAGCAATGTGAGATGAAGAACATAGTACAGTTTTGTACCTACCATAAATGTAGATGTTCGAAGATCCACATTGCTGCAGTCCAATTTACTCCCTCCTTCCCCTCTGTAGTTAGAGGCGGTTGTGTGGTGTGGGTTGTACATATTGTAAATATTGTATATATTGTACATATAGTTAGTACACGGGTGTTTAGTTGTTTTTTGTTGTCTTTTGGTTTTGACCTTTCTGTTTAGGGTCTTCTGACATCTGGGGCAAGAAAAGACTGAGGATATGACGTCGGTCATGCGCATATGTACCCTGACGTCCTGATGTCAGTCTTATGCGCCTTGACCGACGTCAGCCTAATACTTTGATATTCGGGCCGACCGAGGACAGCGGACTACCCAAGTGTAAGGACTGCAGCAATGTGGATCTTCGAACATCTACATTTATGGTAGGTACAAAACTGTACTTTTCTGAACTACAGGCCTTGATGGCAGTCCCTCTTTTCTTGTTTTTTTTTACTTAGAGACAGGGTGTGTCTGTCTGTACAAATCCTTCTTTTCATGCCCAAGGTAGTTAATGAGCTGTTCCTTAATCAGTATATCCAGCTTCCTTTTTCCCTTCTCCATAGTCTGCTAGTGAAAAGGTTCTTTATACTCTGGACTTGCTTAGATAGCTCAGATATTATTTAGACAAAACAGAGGCCTTTCATAAAATTAATCAACTTTGTTTCTTTGCATACCAAGACATTGAGTTTGACAGTTACTAAGCAAACCATCTTGTGAATTTCCAAGGCCATTTCTTTTTGTTATACTTTTCATGATGAACAATTGTCTGCTTCTGTTCAGACTCATTCTACTAGGGAAGTGGCTTACTTGGAGGCTTTCTTCAAGGGTTTGGACACCAACTTCATCCTTGAAGCTGCTTCTTTGGTCTTGTGTTCACACATTCCGTAAGCATTCCAAATTGGATGTCAGGTTTTGCCAAGGCTATGCTTCATGGGTTTGTGGAGGGCTCCTCTTATCTACCTTCACAGTAGCTTTTGTACTCTCCTAGAGGTAATGAATTCTGCAACAGTGATATGGAAGGACATAGTACAGTTGTGTAAAAATCTTACCATAACAACAGATGTCCTTTTCACTGTTGCAGTATTCACTCCCTCCCTCCTACCCCTTTTTCTTTTCCTGTTTTACCATGGATGGTATTCTCTTTCTGGCCGAGAGGTTCTTCCCCTCCTTACCTTCCTATTTGTGGGTGCACATGTTCTTCTTTCCACTGGAACTCTTGGTTCTTCTGGGGCACTTCAGTTCTGGATTGAGAGCATGCTTACTTCATCTTTACGCCTGCAATTGTGCGGCGAGTATATGTCTGCCATATGACGCTACTAGGTAATAAAGGCTTTGGTATACTGGCCAGGCATTGGGTTATCCTTAGCAGGAGATGTCCTCATATGTTACTGATTCTGCTACTGTCATGGTAAGAGTTTACACAACTGTACTTTCCTGTCGTACTACTGCTGGCTGTTTTTTCATTCATTATGCATTTTGGTGACCCATGCTTTTGTGCGCTGTTATGCAATGATGTGTAATGCATGTGCTTTCATACTCCAGTGCATCTAGAGCATAACATCAGACAGCTTACACCTTAGCAATCTGTCTACAGTGATATGCCTCTCAGGCCCTCTGACAGTGATAACAACAGTGAGGTGAGAACCTCCCCTGAAGTAGATGAGCTTGTCCATTGACTGTCAAGTCTACCTCCCCTCATATTGACCCCTGGTTTCCCAGGTCACTAATTGATCTTCAGCAACATAGATAGATGTCTTGCTGTTGTACCAAACTATAGAAAAAGATTTATGTCATTGCAAATGACTTCACTGGAAATGTTAAGGTAAATGCTTTTTAGGGTGTGACACAAGGTCCCCGTTTACAAATTGCATCAGTCATCTCTAAGGTTTTGGCTTTTGTAATAACATGCAGGTGAACAGATGGATTTAGGTACAAAGTTTCAATTATTTTTAACAAAACATTATAAATACATTTAGTATTCTCTAATTAGCCTTTACAACCATGTCTTCCTTTTCAATGTCTTTTGTCAAATACTGGGGCCTTTAAAGCATTGCCTTAGCTATTGTTGTTAAATGATGTTTAAGGCATCTACTGCTTTTTTTCACAAACAAAGCCTTGCCAGTTCAGCACCTGGGTTTCTAAGCATGAAATTCCACTGTCTAGATTTTATTTAGTAATGTAAAAAACTGGGTCAGGGGAGTAGGATGTGTCAGCTTTAATATCAGTCAAGTGGGTTCCACAGCTTTTCCATTTTACTTTTTTCCCCTTGTTTATTTCATTAATTATTTTCTGGACAGTTGAGTGATGTTGTGTTTTTGGCATGGACCCATTAGCAGCATGTGTTCGGACTCCTGTAATGCCTTTGGTTTGTGAAGATATAAAGTCATCTGTAAGACACGGGAAAGGGAGGAGGAGGAGGAGGCAGCAACAGTTGCACTGGGATCCTCAAGAGGGTCTCCCTTATGCAGAACTAGCACTAGGGGTGGCCAGCAGCGTCTTTAAGCAGTTCTGTCACATCCGGCAGTTGTCGGCAGAGCTTGGACTGTTGGATAAACTATCTTAGCAATGGGTCGATATATCATTTCTCATTTTATTTTTCTTTTCTACAGCAGAAATGGAGGTCATGAAGAGTTCAGTTCCTTTTAACCCTCACTTAGCTGTTTATGTTACTGTTGGTAGTGCAAACACTAAGTTTCCCATTACATCACAAAGTAGGGTAAAGTGATCTACTCACAGAAAAGTGCTGTGACTGTTTATTTTTGTCCAGTTTAAAGCATTTTTGACATTTTGAAATAGTGTGCCAAAAAGCATGCTGCTTTTTTGAGTAAACGTGTCTTCTTTTTGCTTGCTGACTGGCAAATATATCTGAAAGAATGAATCTAATGCTTCAAGTACATTTTAATAACATGAACATTTGAAAATATCCCATCTTGCGCTTTACAGAAAAGTTCTTTTTTGTGAAGTGTTAAAGCAGTATACTTGCTTGAGTAAAATGCTGCACAAAGATATTGAGTGTGTTTTTTTTTTTGGGGGGGGGTTGTTTGCAGTTACTGGAGTTTCACATAGTGTGACATACAGCTGGAAAACCAACATTTCCCTGGCCAAGACATTGAAAAAATTTGGCAATGTCTTTCATAGGCAGACATGGTATTTGAGTCTCATTTATCAGCAAAGAAATTAAGAAAATATGTTTTACAGGTGGAGCATCAATCCACAAATCTGGTACTGTGCCATTGCGTCTGTTGCATATTCAGCTGCTACTGCACAACAAACATCAGAATACACAGTAAGGTAGAATTCTGCTTTGGTTTGAATATGAAATTGAGAAAATGAGTTGCACTGCAGAAGTTTTTTTTTTTTTTTTTTTTAAGTTGGAAGGCTTGATTGATTTACTGTCACCATCTTTTGTCACTCTGTCATTTTCAGTTTATTCTACTTGTGGAGTCTATTTGCATCTTGATCTTTCAGGAATAGCACTTTTATTTGCATTCTTTGCTCTAACCTTCATCCTGCGTAATATACTCAGCCATTTTCTTAACTCTGTCAACTCCTCCTTTTGTAACTATGTGAATTCATATCACATTTGCATACGTTAGGACACACTGCGTGAATGCAAGATTACCTCCAACAAAAGCAGACTGTGATTTGTAAGGAAGAGTCCCTGTAAATTGAGCAGCCAGTGGTAACCCCATCCCAAGAATATTATCTTTATGTGCCACTGGACATACATACTGAATACAGCTCTGAAATGAAATGTTCCCAGATGCTCTCCCTTTTTTAAAGTTTACAAGTTGAACAGTAAGCCTTTGTTTTCCGCTTAGTGTTGTGATACGGAAGGCATCATGCTTCTTTATTGTGATTGCTGAACTGTATGTTTTATTGTATAAGAATTGCATTGCAGTGATTAAAGTATCATTGACAGGTAATTTTCAGTAAGTAGTAAACAGACTGCCTGAACTGTGTGGTTTTTCACTTATTGTGAAAATGTTTTTTGTATATGTGTACATGTGTGCGTGTGTGTCTCAAGGCAATTCTGATTTGGTGCATGGTTATGTCTGTATGTGGTGTTGCAGCACACGGTTTCCTCACGAACCTGTCTTTTGCCCAACAGCTTTTTGACCAACAGCTTCGTGCATGACTCATCCTAGCCTTTGCAAACAATGTAGAGTTCCACAAGCCCATTTGTTCTTGAAGACATCCAATGGCAAATAAACACTGTATTAGGTAGTACTTTTCCTGACTACATAGTGTCTTGGAGATTAGTTTTTGTCATCATTGTTTTTGCTGTTATGGAGAGGCAGTTTAGTTTTAACAGTAGTAACCCGTGTCTTTTGTTCCTCTGTAGTGATAAGTGGCTTGGGTAACTTCTATCTTTCATTTAAACCAATGTGTCTGAAGAAGAAAAAAAAATTTACAAAGAGGTCATGAAGTAATTGTCTGTTTTCAGCTGTGTCTTAATGTTTGCTGTGTTTCAGTTCTTTTCCACTATTTTTTTTCTGGTCATTCTTTTCCTCCTCCTTTTGAAAATTTCCATGCCACAGACCTGTTGACCCCATTGTTCCTCATTTCCTGTAACTGTGTAGAATACAGTTGGCAGCCATGGCAAGGTTAACCAAGAGAGTAAATAGCAAATTCTGTGTGGGAAGTCATAGAATATTCTTGGTGAGTAGTTTTATGTTGAACTTGGAAATACACACACAAAGAAGTAAATCATGTGGATTTTTTTTTCTTTTTCTTCTTTATTGCTTGTGTCCCCACAGCTCCATTTTGGGCAGTGACATGTAGGCCTGTCTGTTGCTGACTTGTGCCTTAAGGCAGCTTCATGTGTATCTGTCTTGCTTGGTAGGTGATGTGCAGTAATACAGACCCTGCATAATCAGTGTTCTTAGTATTGGGGTGCTTTTTGTTGTGACTGTTCCCATGAGGGTGGCAATATGTGTAATAGTTGGAAGCTGTTTCTTTAGTACCGATCTCCTGACCTTGTGTCTAAGTAAAGTAGTGCTGTGTGCTGTTGTGTCAGTTAGAATCCACTGGATGTTCGTGAGGTCACAGAAGAGTACTTTTCCTCTTGTTGGAGATGGTTGCATGCTTTGTCTTCTGCTTTGTGACTTGATTTTATGTTCAGGGTGTATTTAAGAACACAACCTCTAGTTCATATGTAGTGTGGTACATACAGTCATATTTCACTAGACTAATGGATTTTGCTAAAATAAAAAAAAAAGTTTTTTTTTTTTAATAATGGCAGATATTCTCAAAAATACCTGTATGGAAAAAAATCCCTCATGGATTCTACATATACTGGCTTTCTTCTGAGTGCTGTCTGCAAAAATGGTTGGTTTTGCATTTAACAGACCCCTTGACCGTGCACACAACACATAGCTACAGTCTTCTTGCACCCTTTCATGTGGTTGTCAGCACAGTTCTGAGAAATCTTTTGCCTTTGTTTCTTGAGGAAGCTAGTGCTTGCTGCTGTTGTATGGCATGATTTTGTCTTTAAGCTGTGAAGTCATGCTGCCTACACTTGCCGTTTCTTTCCTTTTTTTTTTTTTGCCTCTTGAGAGGTTGAACAGTCCAGATCTTAGTTCCAAAAGCCCTGTGTTCATTACTTAAATTTTTGGAATCTTCAGTATTTTCCTGCTATCATCAGGTTACAAGTTCATGCTAGCACCTTTTATATTATCTGTGAGAGATAAATGACGTTAAGAAATGCCACACTGCAGTCCAACCACCAGTAGACTTTGAGAAGTTTCAGGCTTGTGTCACCTCAAATTGTTTTTTCATGAGGATTCCTTTTCCTTACATGATTGCAAAGCAGGATTGGTTATATGGCAGAAAGCAAGTGATCCAGAGGCTGGCATCCTTTTTCAAATTTCATTCCTTAGATGGCCTTTGCCTCATCACTGATCCTCTAGTCTCCTTTAGTTAGGGATGGATCAAGATTGTACTTGTCATCTACCTATGATAAAGGGGCAGGAGAGGTACACTTCTGCTAGCCATGTTGGAAGGTTCACTCTGGGATATCATCAGCAATGCCTTTCCCACACTTGACCATTTGGATCCTGATCATGACTGACCAGCTGATATGGATCAAACTGTTGAGTCTTGCAGCATAGGCTTGTTCGTAGAAGTTGGACTTTAAGATTTTTTTTTTAAACAATAAACATCTTTATTAAATTATTACGTATGACGTAAACAATCTTACCTTTATGTAAATGAAAATAAACCATAGCGACACAGTCTCAGTTGCAAACATTATACATTAAAAAGTGTGCCAACCCAACTGTAGCTGCAAATATTATACATCACTTTTAATATATCCAGTCATTGTCCGTCAACCATTACACAACTCATTCAAATTCTGCATTCTTTTAAACCTTGTTCCTTTTCTGCATGTATTGATCCCACATTCCCATTTTTTTTCCTATGTAATTTGCTCACACCCTTTTTTAAAGATCCCATTCCAGTTTTATCCCTGTTACTATCTTTACTATTTCTAGCAGGGTTGGTTTACACTTTGATTTCCATTTTCTAGCAATTGCTTTTTGGCTGCCATCATAATTAGACTCGGCAAGGCCTTAATATGTCTAGGCTATTCCAATTCTGTATCATAGCTCAAAAAATAATTTTGTTAGTTACTCCAATTTGCTCACCCAGCATCTCTGACAGAGCAGTCTGCAGGGATTAAAGTCTGCCAACTCATTACACTTGCAGAAAATGTGTTCCCAGTTACCTCTTTCTTCCCCCATCATACCTCCAACATTTGCTGTCTATCTGATGAAAAATGTTTTGGAGTCTACTTTGGGTATAAAAATACCTATGTAAACACTTCCAAACAAAAATCCTAAATCCTCTAGATTTTATTGCATATTTTGAAGACATACATATACCCCCCATTATTTGTGAATTACTTATCCAATCTCTCTTCCCAATCTTTTCTAACCTTCTCTGATTGATTCTTAGTTATCATGCAGTATTTTATGTGCTTTACTAATTATTCCTTTCTTAACAGCAACTTCTGTTCTAGAGTCTACTAAAAACTCTACCAGTGCTGGTCTTATTTATTTTATTTGCAGTTTGCTAACTGGGAAAGTCCTTCATTTAAGACCCCACTATTTCTTTCTGTTTGCTTATACTCTGATATTAATCCTTGATAGGGAAGACGGTCTCTAACCTGCAGTCCAAATAAGTTATTGGCATCTTCCCATTCTGTTACCTTTCTCTCTCTAGTTATTTGTTCCCAATACCTTTGTTCCTTTGCCAGTTTTCTCCAATATGTTCCTGCCCTTTCTTGCCTGTTGTTTGTATCCCTAATTGCAGTCATCCCTTTCGGCAGAATCTCTTTTCTCCATTCCTGTGTTGGCTTAGTTCTTAGAATACTTTCTGCTACTTTATGAATATAATATTCTGTATGATTATTGTTATTCTACTTAAAGGCCTGTATCCAAAATCACAGTCTCTCCTTGTTTCTTGAGCTTCCCCCATTTCATCATCATCCCTTTCCACTTTGAATTATAGTTTTCTGCTTGTGTTATGAATAGTAGTCTTAACTGTGTAGGTCTGAAATGCACCTTCAAATTGGGTAATCCCAATCAGCCCTGTTCTCCTGGAAGAATCATCTTATCCCACTTGACTCTTGCCATTTTCCATTCCAGATAAAGTCCTTCAGCTCTTTTATTAATTGCCACCCACAACTTCTCCTCTGGTTGATAAAAATATGCCCGACCTGCGTATAAGACTAAAATGACTAAATACATTTTAATTCTTACTGTCCATATCCATATAAAAAAGCTTCCATTTTCTCAGTTTTTTTTATTATCTTTTGTTTAGTCTCTTCCCAGATGTCCTTAGCTGCCATACTAGAATCATTTTTAATCCATGCTCCTAAATACTTCCTTTTATCATGTCACCATAAATATGGGTATTCCTGAACCAGTTCATGTATGGGTACATAATTTTCCGTTATTGCCTTTGTTTTCGCTTCATTAAGTTTGTATCACGAAAAGATCTGAAACTGGCTCAAAATGTTCCACATCACTCTAATGCCTTTTTATGGTTTTGTCAGATATAAAATAATGTCATCTGCAAATATAGCCAGCTTTTCTTGACTACCATAGCAGTTATATCCTTGAATTTCTGAGTCCCTTATTTTCTTTGCCAATGGTTCCAAATATAATGCATATAATAAAGGGGAAAGAGGGGCACCCCTGCTTGGTTCCTCTGTTCAACAGAAATTATCAGAGAGGACCCCACCCAATTTAATTTTCCCTCTGATCCCTCATATATACTCCTAATCAACTGTATAATTTTTTCAGGAAATGCAAATGCTTCCATTGCCGTGCTCATAAACTCCCAGCGTACTCTGTCAAATGCTTTTTCTCCATCAAGACCCACTAACAACAATGGTGTTTTCTTGCATTCTGCTTCCCTCTGGATCATGAATGTTCTGTTAATGTTGTCAAATATTTGCGTCCCCTCCACAAAACCACATTGATCCATAGCTATCAGTTTTGGCATTAATTTTGCCATTCTTTTAGCCATTATGGACATGAACATTTTATAATCATGGTATAGAATTGAAACAGGCCTGTATGAAGCTGGATCTTTACCCTCTTTAGGTATTACACTGCTTTCTTTCAGGACAGTGGTACTTCTCTTTTTAAGATACTGTTAAACAAAACCTTCCAGATATTTATCAGGTTTTTTTTCCTCCTAGCTTCCAAACCTCTACAAGAATACCATCTGTTCTTGGAGACTTAACTGTAGATTTGTTATACATCATAATTTTTATCTCATCTCCTCCTATCCTAACCATTAGTAATTGAGCCTCCTCTACCTCTAACCTTAGCATATTTAATTTTTCCATAAACATTTCCATTTGTGTCTTCTCTTGATTTTCTTATTTCTCTGCTTTATAGAGACTCTCATAGAATTTCTGAAATATTTCTAATACCTCTACAGGATCTCTTCTTACCTTCTTTGTTATGGCTCCCTAAGTTTGGCGACAGCCCTTTCTACCTTCTGTTGCCCGAGTCATTGTGCTAAAAGTATTTGTGCTCTAGCGTTGTTGTCAAAAAACAGTTTCTTAAGAGCAATTTTTCTAAGCTCATGCATATTGTTGAGGTAATCCCTTATGTTCTGCCTAGCATTCTGCAGTTGATCCTCCTCTTGTTTTGGGAGATTCCCTGTATTCTGCAATACTTTAACATTTGTCAGTCTCTCTAAATAGTTCTTGTTACTTCTTAACCATGGCTCCCATTCTTTCATTTCCATCCTATTTTCCGAAGAAATTTCTATCCTCTCTAACAACTCCTGAATAATTTCCACTAACCATTCCTTAAATTGCTCTCTTTTCAACAGTTAGGTGGGAAAGTGCCAGTGTCTCATTTTTATTTCATTACCTGGTGCCTTAACTTTAGCTATTGTTGGTGCATTATCTGAAATAGTTATTGGGTGCATATCAAGACCTTTAAGTAAATGTACGTGTTCCTGTGAAATGTAAATTCTGTCTAACCTAGCCCAATTTTTGTATGTTGGGGAATAATATGTAAATTCACTCCAAACTCATATTACTGAATTCACATCTTCCATACCAAATATTTTCATAAATTTCTTCAAACATCTACCTTCCTTTGTTATATTTTCCCTTCTGTTCCCCCCCCAGGCACATCTTCAATGCTGCAAATCAAATTCCAGTCCCCACAAAGCTAACTTTCTTGAGCGCCATACCAATTATATCCATGAATTTGAGTCCCTTATTCTCTTTGCAAGTGATCATAAATGTAAGGCAAATAAAAGGGAAAGAGGATACCCCTGCTGGATTCCAGTATTCAGAGACAACATATTAGAGAGGAACATTCCCACTTAGATTTTTGCCTATGATCTTTCATATAGCCTTCTAATTAACTCCATTACTGTATCAGGAAATGTGAATGTTTCCATTGCCTTACTCATAAAATCCCAGCTTACTCTGTCAAATGCTTTCTGTGCATCAAGACTCACCAATAACAGGAGCATGTTCTTACATTCTGCTTCCCTCTGGATCATCATTGTTCTACTGAAGTTGTCAAATGTTTGTCTCCCTCCGCAAAACCACATTGGTCCATAAATATCAATTTTGGTATCACATTTAACATTCTTTTAGCAGTTGTAGACGTAAGCACTTTATAATCATGGTTTAAAACTGAAATGGGCGTATATGAAGCTGGATCAGATGGGTATTTACTGCCTTTTAGGTATTGCAGCCAACACAGCTTTTTTTTCTGGATGTTGGTGTCTCCCTTTCTTTAAAAATACTGTTAAACAAAACTTTCTAGATCTATCACTTTCTTCCCTCCTAAATTCCAAACTTCTACTGGAATGCCATCTGTTACTGGAGACTTTCATGTGGATTGGTTATACATTGCAATTTCTATCTCCTCTCCTCCTATCTTAACTTTTAGTTCTTGAGATGCATCTACCTTTAATCTTGGCATATTTAAGTCTTCCATAAATATTTCCATTTGTACTTTTTCTTGATTTCCCCACTTCTCTGCTTTATACAAATACTCATAACATTTCCATAATATGTATAATACTTCTGTAGGATCTCTTTTTATTTATTTTTCTTTGTTATAGTCTCCCAAAGTTTGGTAACAACTTTTTCTACTTTTTTTCACAAATTATTGCGCCAAAAGTTTTTGTGCTCTGGAGTTATTATCAAAAAACAGTTGCTTAACAGCCAGCTGTCTAAACTCATGCATATTATCCAGGTACTCTGTTATTTTCTCTTTCCTCACTCTGCAGTTGCTCTCTTCTTGTTCTTTGAAGATTCCCCTTATTCTGTAATACTGTAACTTTTGTCAGCCCTTCTAAACAAGTCTTACTTTTTCCTAACTAGATCTCTCACACTTTTTTTAAAATCCACATTTATTTTATCCCACTCAGTAGCCAAAACTTATTGAGTACTGTCTAACTTCTGTAATAACTCCTAGATATTTTCTACTAGTCATTCCTTCAAGTCCTCTCTTTTTAACAGGTAGGTAGGGAGCTCCAGTGTCTCATTTTTACTTCATAACCCTGCATTTTTATCTTGTTAAATATTGGCGCATGATCTTGATTATTGGATGTGTATCAAAGTTCTCAATTAAATGAGAGTGTTACTCTGAAATATAATTTCTGTCAAGTCTGTTGTACCTTGGGAAATATATAAATTCTCTCCAAGTTTCTACTACTGAATTCACATTTCATACTAAATATTTTCAAAATGTCTTCAGAAATCTACCTCTTTTGTTGTATTTTCCCTTATTGGCCCTCCAGATGCATCTTCATTATTGAAAAGCAAATACCTATTCCCACCTATAAGTAAAATTCCTTGATGAAAACTGATTTTCTCCCCAACATTTTTAAGCTCAAAAATAACAGTTTTAGGTGGAATATAAATACATGCAAGAGTAATCTTTGTCTCTTGCCAGTACCCCCTTAGTACTCTGAATCTTCCATTATTACATTTTTGTCCCTTTCACTTCTGGAGCTCCTCTAGCAATTTATGTAAGTACTCTTCTTTTCCTTTGTCCTTGATATTCTGCAGAATATCCATCCTGAAATCCTTTATCAAATTCACTTGCTCAGTGCTTTCCAAAGGAGGCCTTCTGTAGCATTGTTATGTGCATTCTAAATTTATTAATATTGTTAATTATTATTTTTTGTACATACCTGTGAGACTGTTCACATTCTAAGATAATATGAAAAAGTGTTCCCATTATGGTAAGAAGTCATTACTACCAACGGTTATGACAGCTTCTTTAAATGTTTGTTTCCAGCTTTTGTGATACATGAATCCTTTTGCACATTCTCAGTGCTTTACAGCTTACACCCCCCCCCCCAGTGCAGCAATTAAGGGACTGTTAGAGATTATCCTTCTTGAAGGAGCCTATAAACTGCACTGCTTTACAATCTTCAGTATAGATCTGTGAATCCTGCAGTAGTGAACATTTAAATGTTTCTGATATAGACCTGGCAAATTCATTATTCCATTACTTGCCTCATCCACTTCTGGGATGAGGGGCAGGTTAAGCATTTCCAGCTACTAAATGAGCACAAGTCAGAGCTAGCCCATTGCATTACACATGTGCATGTACACACACATACGCACACTCACTCTCACTCTCTCTCTCACACTCACTCTCTCTCTCTCACTCTCACTGTCACTCTCTCTCTCACACTCACACACACCCCTGTTGTGAATAGTTTGGAGGGTAGAAATTCACTATAACAGTAGATCTGAAGTTGTTGTCTTCATTTGGTCTTCAACCTGTGGGTTACTGCATCCTGCTCGGATCTGACTCAGCAGCATATCCAGCATCTGATCCAAGCTCCAAGCTCCTCCCCTACCGATGTTCATCGTGCATACAGCTGCAGTCATAGCAGATGGGTTATCCTGCCGTCAGGCGGGTCCTCGGTCGGCTGAATTCCAAAGTCTAGGTCAGGCGTCGGTTGTCGTCGCTTCCTCCCTGACGTCAGTGTGGCAGGGGTATAAAAGAACCAGCCGACGCCATCTTCTTCAGTCTTTCTTGCCGCGCGGTGCCCGAAGCAGAAGCAGTTCGCAAGTGCCGGTCGGCCAGCTCCTGAGATTTACGAAAATATTTCAGCCGAAGTCGTCTTGAAAGCTAAGTACCCCGTTGGGGAAATTTTTCTTGCCTCAGACCGATGTCAGGCAAAGTTAATAATTGCATTTCATGTGGGAAGCAAATACCGCATAAGGATTTCCATTCTTTCTGTATTCCTTGCTTAGGCCCAGACCACGACGTCTCGGCCTGCCGTTTTTGTGCTAGATTCAACAAACGCACTATTAAGCGTCGGGCGAAGTTCGCCCACCACTATTTTGGTAAAAAGATTTAATTACATTATGTCGTCGGATACCCCGACTCCAGTTTTGAGTAAAAGACGCAAAGATAAGGACCGACATACGAGGTCCGTGACTTCTACCGACACCATGCTAAAGCCGACTACCGGTGCTCCGGTTCTCAGCGAGGTGCCTACGCAGCCCCTGAGTACCGATGACGCTTCATTACCAGTGTCTTCTGTGCCCGAGGTCGCAGGCTCCTTGGCCCCCATTCCGACTACAGATACCGACGCCACTCTTGGCGGGGAAACTCAGAGTTTAGACAGGCCTGACACTTCTCAAGGTGTCTTCAGGCCTTCCTCCTTTTCCATTAAGGCTTTCACAAAATCTAAAGCAGCTATGAAAACTAAAAAACAAAGACCACAGACCCCCTCTCAAGGCCCCATGCCTAAACAACAGATGCTCAAAATGGCTGAGGATTTGATTACTCTTATCAGGGGTTCTCAACCCCCCTCGGACAAAAGGCCCAGATTGGAGGAAGACTACCCTTCCTCAGATCAAGCCTCCATTACCTCGGAACATTCTGAGGACCAAGAATATACATATTCCCCTTTTGAAGACTCTGATGCAGAGGAGTCCATTCCCTCCGTCTCCCCCCCTGAGGACTATTCTTTTGGGGAAACCCTACATACCTTTAGGGGACACTCTCACTGGGAAGGCCAAGATTACTCAGATTCCAAGAAAAGGCTCAGGGATTTTCTCTTGCTTTCCCAGCACAGGCCTCTGGCTATCCCTCCTGTCTTAGATATATCAGATGATGTGTACACAGAAGCCAGCCTCAACCCAGATTCTTTACCTCCAGCTCCTGTTAAACCTGACAGGTATTACCGGGTTCCTGATTCACACCATTTCCTATACAAAAGCCATGCTGCTGACCCAGAAACTATTTCACAGGGTCCCAAGGGAATTAAGGCCTCTACTGCTAAAAACCCATTACCTTCAGAGAGAGATTCCAGAGCTTTAGAAAGGTGGGGGGAAAAGGTGTACACCTCGGCCACTTTAACCATGAGGGCATTAAACTGTCAGTTCCATATGTTAAAGTATCAACAGTTTTTGTTATCTCAGCTGAAAAGCAAAATGACACAACCTGAGCAACCAGATTTAAAGGAGTTGCAGGATTTGTTGCATAGTGCAGAGCAAGTGGGTAAACATACCTTGCAGTGTGGTTTTGATGCTTTAGAGGCCTCATGTAGAGCTGCTGTTACAGGGTCTGTCATACGTAGACATGCTTGGCTCAAAGAGCAAACCTTACCAGATCATATCAAAGCTAAATTACTAGATGCACCTCTTCAAAAAGATGTATTGTTTGGTGTTAAAGCTGAGGAGGTACTAAAGAAAATGGAGGAAAAGGCAAGATCAATGCAAACAGTGAAAGATTTCCTGCAGGTACAACCTCCACGTTTCAGCAGAAACTGGCCTTCAAAAAATTGGTCCTTTCCAGCCACGGACAGACCTCAAAGAGGCAGATACAGGCGCCCGAGGGGTAGAGGGCAATCTCAAGGATCATTCAGAGCCAGACAATGGCAAGCACCAACCCCAAGAGGTGGAGAAGATAGATCACAGTCATTCAGAAAGCAAACACAATGACTTTCCCCTTTGCATGCCAAGCAAAGCTTTAATGGCAGCACCTTTAGGCGGAAAACTGGCATTATTCTCAAAAAATTGGCATATTGTCACAAAAGACAAATGGATCCTGGACATTATAGAAAGAGGCTACAGATTCCACTTTCACACCCTTCCAAAAATGAGAGGCATGCCAAACCTGCCACAAAATCAAAGGGCAGAGGCACAAAAACAAATTTCAGCTCTCATGGACATGAAAGCTATTCAAGAGGTACCTGCAAAAGAACAAGGTCAAGGTTTTTATTCCAGACTATTCATGGTACCAAGGAAGGACAATGATTGGAGACCTATTTTAGACCTATCCATCCTAAACACATATTTACACGTACCAAAATTCAAGATGCTCACATTACAGCAGCTTCTTCCCATGCTGGGCAAGGAGTCTTGGCTGGTAACATTGGACCTCAAGGAGGCATACCTGCATGTCCCTATCAGACAAGATTGCAGAAGATACCTCAGATTTCTTGCAGGTTCATCCCATTATCAATTCTCTGTATTGCACTTTGACTTATCTACTGCGCCCAGAGTGTTTACGAAATGCCTGGCATCAGTAATTGCCTTCTGCAGACTTCAAGGAATACAAATATACCCATATCTGGACGACTGCCTGATCCAAGCAGACAGCAAGCAGATGCTTCTGAAACACCTGGCGTTTGTAATAAAACTGTTGAATTTTCTGAGATACACAGTCAACAAAAAGAAATCAAAACTAATACCCTCTCAAACAATAATTTTCCTGGGTGCCAGCTTGAATACAAACACCCAGATGGCCTACCGCACGCCAGAGAAGCAAGGGCAACTATCTCAATACTTCAGCAAAATGGCAACCTTCACCAGGCTGACTGCAAGGAAAGTCCTGCAGGCTCTGGGATTCATGGCATCTTGCATACTGCTGATCCCATGTGCAAAGCTGCATATGAGGAAACTTCAATGGTACCTAAAAAACTTATGGTCTCATCACAGCCACAGTTTGGAAACAATTATACTACTCATTCCATGTCTTCAAAAGGAATTTATGTGGTGGGCTCAAGCATGCCAAAGAAACATAGGTCTCCCCTTCTGCATACCTCAAGCAAATCAAATCATCACAACAGACGCCTCGGACTACGCCTGGGGGGCGCACATGACAGATCAGTGCATTCAGGGAAAATGGTCCCAAAAAGAGAAGCACCTACACATCAATCAAAAGGAAATGCTAGCAGTGCAAAATGCTATTATGGCCTTCAAAGACCTACTGCACCCAGACCAGCTATTGATAAGGACAGACAACACCACAGTGATGTGGTACATAAACAAACAGGGAGGAACTCATTCATACCCCCTGTGCAGACTAGCCATGTCCCTTTGGAACACGGCTCTGGAATTGCAAATCCAACTTCAAGCACAATCCCTGCCAGGGAAGGAAAACACACTGGCAGACAGCCTAAGCAGAAATATGACAGATCCTCAAGTTTTCGCAAAGATAACTCAGGCATGAGGACAGCCAGACATAGATCTCTTTGCTACCCACAGAAATTACCAACTGAAAAAATTTTGCTCAAGGACCAATCATCCACAGGCCTGGAAAGTGGACGCACTTTCTTTCAATTGGACAACATTGACAGTCTATGCTTTTCCACCTCTCCCTCTGCTGCCCAAAGTTCTATTAAAAGCCAGAGCAGAGAGGCCAAACATGATTCTCATTGCTCCAGACTGGCCAAGACAACACTGGTATCCACTCCTAAAGAGCCTGACGCATTCCCCACCATGGATCCTGCCTCTAGTGCCTCTTCTGTTGTCCCAGCACAACTTCAAGACTCTTCACAGCCAGCTAAAAACCCTCAATCTAGCCGCATGAAGAATCCCTTGATTTCCCAACAGACCCTTCTCTCCAAGGAGGTGCAGAATGTCATCTTGGAGGCCAGAAGACCTTCTACTAGAAAAGCCTACTCCGCCAAATGGAAACGGTTTTGTGCCTGGAATCAGAAAAAGGGCCAGAATCCTTGGGTAATAAATTTACCTCAAATATTACAGTACCTAGCTGAGATGTTAAACAGTGGACTTTCCTTCTCCTCCATCAAGATCCATGCTTCAGCCATTTCTGCACAATACAACACAGATCCTCCTTTATTCTCTCATTCTCACTTAAGACAGTTCCTCAGAGGGGCTAAGAATATAAAACCCCCAAGGAAACCACCAGTACCTGCTTGGGACCTCAACTTCATTTTGGAAAAACTGACCCTGCCTCCATTTGAGCCAGCTGCTTCAACAGAACTACAATATTTGTCATGGAAAACAGCCTTCCTTCTGGCTATCACCTCAGCACGCAGGGTTTCAGAACTACAGGCCCTCATGGCTGTGCAACCTTTCATCATTTTCCATCAGGACAGAGTTTCCTTACGAACCAACCCTTCCTTTATGCCAAAGGTAGTATCCAATGTAGCCTTGAATCGGACTGTCCACCTACCTACCTTTTACCCTAACCCACAAAACAAAGGTGAAAGACTACTACATTCCTTGGACATTCACAGACAACTTCATTATTATTTGGACAGGACAAAGTCATTCAGAAAATCCAAGCAACTCTTTGTGTCCTATGCTACAGGTGCTCAAGGAAAAGGCTATCTCCAAACAGACAATCTCAAAATGGATAGCCCACTGCATACGCTTTTGTTACTCATTTCATGGAAAAACTGTGCCCTCAAGCATCAGATCCCACTCCACAAGTGCCACAGCTACCTCTGCAGCTTTCCTCAGGGGGGTCCCTACCAAGGACATTTTGGAAGCAGCCACTTGGAGTTCTGTGCACACTTTCTCCAAACACTATCACCTTCCACTTTACTCTAAATCTAGAGCGGGCTTTGCCACAGCAGTCTTGCAGGGTATCATTGCTCCTCCTACTTCCACTTAGCGCCTGCCACCCCTTTTTAGCTTTGGGATTCTACCCATCTGTTTTGACTGCAGCTGTATGCACGATGAACATAGTACAGTTTTGTACCTACCATAAATGTAGATGTTCGAGTGCTAATACAGCTGCAGTCCAGGTTTCCCTCCCTCCATCCCCTCTTAGGACAGGCCTTATGACAAACACCTTCACATACAACCTGATTGGGGTATACTTTTATGGTGTATTTGCTTGCAAACTACTGTTTTTTGATTATTCTATATTGCATTATTACATAAGTTCATGTTTTGCCTTCCTTCTGGGGGCACCTGACATCTGGGGCAAGAAAAACTGAAGAAGATGGCATCGGCTGACGTCAGGGAGGAAGCGACGACAACTGACGCCGGACCTAGACTTTGGAATTTGGCCGACTGAGGACCTGCCTGACGGCAGGATAACCCATCTGTTATGACTGCAGCTGTATTAGCACTCGAACATCTACATTTATGGTAGGTACAAAACTGTACTATAATGCTTCTTCCTTCCCTTCAGATCTCGTTTGCCTTGCTTCATGTCTGCAATGCGATCCTTGCTCTAGGCTACAGTTTTCAGGGTAAGTGACCTTTTCTGCCTTTTTGACACTCATTTTCTTAAACCTTTTCTAATTTCTACCTCCTGTCATGCTCTCTGCGTCAGTTTTAAAAAAAAAACTCTCATGTTCTATCCGCACGTGTTTTTTTTGTGTGTGTGTGTGTGTGTGTGTGTGTGTGTGTGTGTGTGTGTGTGTGTGTGTGCGCGCGCGTGCACGAGTTGGGCCTTAAGGTTGGGAGTATGACTGAAACCCCCAAACCAAGCTTCCAAAAATGTATAGTGTGTGACTACATGCTCTCTCCAGCTGCTGGCCACCCTCTGTGTGTTTGAATATCTTGGGGTTGCTCACTTGAATACCTCCTGTTCCATATGTACTGGGTTTAATCCCCGGGCTTATTAAGTTAATTTTGAAGGGCTTTCTCTCCTTCCTGCCTACCACCGGGGCCAAGGCCTCTTCTGTCTTGGCATTTTCTTCTGTCTCTGCCCCAGCCTCTGAGACTCAACCTCCCGCCAACATGTCCGGGGATGGAGACAAATCCCTAAGTCCAAGGACAGGGCCAGGATGCAATCCCAGTATTGCTTGTCCTCAGTGGTCCCTCCAGCAAAAGTAAGGTTGGCACCGAAAACGGAGTCCCCCCAGCCCCGTTCCCCTCAATTCTCTCCCGAATCGGAGGGACTTAGAACCTGGTTGCCAGCACAGGCTTCCCTTCGCCACCTCTATAGGCTGGTGTCAGTGGCCTCCTCCTTCCCACTCCACCAGCAGTCTTTCTGAAGTGGAGATGGATAGGATGAGGTGGAAGTTTTTCTGCACTCGGAGACGGATGGGAGTTTTGTCTGCCCCACTTTCCCTCTGGACCCCGGGGGGCATGCAGTTTGTGTTCATCCCCATTACTCCTTCTCCAATCCTTATCGGTTTCAGAGCCCTTGGATCCGAGGAGACACAACACTGAGGGGTCAGCTCCAATGGTACCTTGTACCTCGATGCCGGCCATGGCCTTGAGCAGGTTGGATCCAGCTCTTGGAGCCGTAGCCTCGGCGCCAAATCCAAAGGATGGTGTCTGCTCCGTGTTTTTTGGCAGAGCTTCCCCCTTGGAATCTCGGTGCCTGGAGGCTCAGCTTTGGCTCCCCCATTGGGTCAGAGGGTTACAGCTCCTTCCATTGTCCCATCTCAGGAGGTCTGTTCCCCTTTGGCCTTCGACTAGGTGGAGAGGGTCCTCTCGATCCTGTCAATACCCTTGACAGTCTCGTCTTCGAAGTCTGCCCTGGCTCCCTCTGTTTCTGACATGGACCCGGCCATCCTGCCATCTTAAGGACAGCCTGCCTCCTCTTTGCTCCAGGTTTCCCCACTTGGGAGCAGTGAGACATTGGCGAGACCACCTCAGAAACCCCCACTGAGGAAGTTCCTCACAAATGTACTTGCAAATGGAGGCACTTGGACGCCCCATTGGAGTCTCTCATGGAAGACACTGATTTGGAGGAAGGGAAAGTTTCCCCCCATTCACCTCCCGGCAATGTCTCCTTTGGAAACATCATGGAAATCCTACACCAACATGGCAGGTGGTCTATGCAAAAACCTAACCTGGACGAATTGATGTTCTGGAGGTATTTGGAACAGGTATCTCTATTTCCTGGGTATCCCCTCCCACAGATCCTTTTGTGGATCTTATTACATCTCGGGTGTGGAAGGAACTGGACATGGTGGAGCCCATTCCCAAATGCCTAGACAAACTTTTGAGTGCCCCTTATGGACAGGACCCATTGGATCAAGGGATCCCCGGTTGATGCTATAGTGGTGGCAGCTGCCACTAAGAAGGAGCTCGCTCAGGATAGCTCTATGGTTCATCCTCCTGACCGAGAGCCCAGGATAATGGACCATTTTGGGAAGTGGGTGTATGCTTCAGCGACATTTTCTTTGCATGCAATGAATTATTTGGCACACGTGATTAGGCTGTAGCGAGACCTAGTCAAGGAAATTGCTGAGTCTATCCCTGGATCCATGACGGCAGAGGACAAGAAAGTGTTCTCTCGAATGACCACCCTGACATCTATCACTAACACCTCTATGTGTCTCCTCTCCCATGCAACTGAGGACACCACTAGAGCTGCCGGTACAGGCATTTGCCATCAGGAGCCAAGCCTGACTCAGGCTCAGTACATTTTCGGAACCCTTTAACACATTTTTTATGAATGCCCCATATGGCAGTTCCACCCTTTTTGGGAAGTCTTAAGATAAATCAAAAAACTTGGAAACCTCACCAAAGGTAACTGCCCACGAAAAAGCACAAGTCCATAAGAAAAAAGCATTTTCCACCAAATGGATTAAAATATTTGTTCAGCACCAGAACGAACCATAAATACGTGAAAATACAAAAACAATTAAATTCCAACAGTAAGCACTTTTGGGTTGTTACCCTTCTTCAGATATTTCTTTGCCAAACATAAAAGGATATTTAAAACACCTTTCAACCAATCATTAATCAGTATTGCATCCACCTTTTCTTTAAGGCAGTTTTTATTGGGATAACCTCATTGAGGCCAGGAAACCTATGTGCTGTTAGTTCTGTGATCCATCTGGTTTCCTCGCATTCAGTTTTATTCACTGTATCTCTCACTCTATTCCCTTTTTGTATATGCCTTTTGGGAAGTCAGTATGTGACACCTTAGTTCAGAGTGAGAAGGATGGGAAGACTGTCTGCCTTCAGGATCCACTTTTCGGCCCATCAAAGAACCTTCTCCAGGAATTAAGGAGGGGCAACGAAGATGTGGTTCTGGAAATCTCAGAGCTATTCCCAGAACACTCAGGACTCGCTTTCCCCCAGGGGCAAAGGGGGATTTGATAGACGCCACCCTAGAGGCAGAAGGGGTCCGAGGAATAAAGGGTCTCACGAGTCTTTCTCGGAGAGACCCATGCTGCAACCCTGAATGGTTGCCCAGCTGCTCATCTCCGGAGGCAGTTGAGCGTTGCCTCTTGCTACACCCAATGGGTTGCCTCTTGCTACACCCAATGGCCTGGGATTCCATCATGGAAGATCGTTGGGTGTTACAAATTATATCCAGAGGCTATTTAGTCCCCTTTCTCAAGCCACGTCCACCACCCAGACACCTCCTGGATGTTCCACCCGTGCAAAGGGAGGTTGCAGCACTGGAAATTGCAAAACTGCTAGAAAAGCGAGTCATCTAACCCATCCCGCCAGACCAGTCTGGATTAGGCATTTATTCCAGGTTCTTTTTGGTGCCAAAGAAGATGAGGGACTGGATCTCTCCATCTTGAACTTGTCAGTGGCCAAGATGAATTTCCATATGGTCACCCTGCAGTCTATCCTGCCCTTCCTGCAGGAGAGCGATGCTCAGTCGACCTTCAAAATGTGTACTGCTACATCAAAATGGACAGGCAGTCTCCGAGGTTTCTCCTGTTCCAACTGGGAGCCAATCATTTCCACTTCAGAGCGCTCCCCTTTGGTCTCATCACAGCCCCCAGAGTGTTCACCAAAGTGATGGCAGTGGTAGCGGCCCACCTGAGACTCCAGGGTATAGGTCTTCCCTGTACCTGTATGACTGGCACCTCGCTGCTAGGTATTAGCTCTGCCAAGTGAGGGATTCCTTTCTTCTGTTAGCCCAGTGGTTGGGCATTACCATCAATCTCAGCAAGTCGTCACTGGCCCTGATTCAAGTTTTAGATTTCATTGGGGCTCGACTGGACATTATTCAAACCGAAGTCTTTTTTTACCTTGGAGAGAATACAGTCTCTGAAGCTACATGTCCTTTGTATTCTTCAAGCTCAGTCACCGACAGCGGAAATGATGTTAAGGGCATTGAGGTCCATGGCAGCCATGATCAGTCTTTTGCCCATGGTGCGTTTTCACATGCGGGTTCTTCAGTGAACCCTCACGGCTCAGTGGTCCATGTTAGATTTTCCATTATCACACCCCATTCGAGTCTCTTGGGTGTACAGGGACTCTCTTCTGTGGTGGATTCATTCTCTGGAGCTTGTTCAGGGTCGCTCTTTTCTTCCACCTTTGGCCACGGTGACCACAGACACCTCTCTGCTAGGGTGGGGGGGCACTGCTCGGGAAGGACAGTCCAAAGCACGTGGTCCCCCTAGGAGACCAGATTGCATATCAGTGTCCTGGAGATGAGGATAGTGCTTCTAGCATTGCAGGCTCACCAAGCCCATCTTCCCCAAGGGATGATTGCTATCCAGATGGACAATATGTCTGTGGTCTGGTACATCATCAACCAGGGAGGAACCAGGTCTTATTCCCTATGTCGCAAAGGCATGAGAGTGTGGGAGTGGGTGATCTCCATCATCCATTTTCTGATGGCAATATACATTCCAAGGAGGTCCAGCATTCTAGTGGACAGGCTCAGCGGGTCTGTTCTGATGCCTTGAGTGGTCTCTGAATCCTTCAGTAGTGAAACAGATCCTTCTCAAGTGGGGTCAGCCTTGCTGTGATCTCTTTGCCTCTCCTTGCAATGTGAAATGTAACGAGTTTTTCACTCCGAACCCCCTACCAGGGGATGCCCCCATAGACGCTCTAATTTCATGCTTGGCCCCCCAGCCTTCTGTATGCTTATCCTCCTCTTCCCTTAATACCAAAATTCCTTCAGAAAGCTTGTAGGCTGGGGAGCTTAGTTATCCTCATTGCCCCATTCTGGCCTCGCCAAGTCTGGTTCTCCTGTCTGTGGTCTCATCTGGTGGCTCCACCATGGACATTGGATCCAGTTCTGGATCTTATTTCTCATCGTTCAGGGATTCCCCATCCAGACCTGGACAGTCTGAAACTCACTGCTTGGCTGCTCCATTTCCCATGATAGTCAGGATTCCTGGCTCATCTTCACCTGTCAAAAGGATGCTGGTGGCGGCTCATAAATCTTCCACCAGAAGGGTGTACTGGAGCAAATGGAGACGTTTTTCAATCTGGGCTTCACAGCATGCCATAGATCCTTTCACTGCTCCAGTTTCTGCAGTTTTAGAATTTTTGTCAGGGATCTTTCAGCAAGGTGCCAGTTCTTCTATTGTCAAGGCCCAGTTAGCAGCAATTTCTAATTTTCATGTAGGTGATAACATGGCTTCCTTAGCATCTTCTAAGCTTTGCAAAGCCTTCTTAAAAGGCACCTTTCTTCTTTGGCCCTCAGTGAAGGATCCTACGCTGCTGTGGGATCTTAAGTTAGTTCTGCACGCTCTAGTTTTGTCCCCCTTTGAGCCTGTAGCTTCTGTGGACCTGCAGTTTTTGTCCTGCAAGATGGCCTTCTTGCTTGCTATAACTTCTGACAAGAGGGTTTCAGAGCTTCAGGCTTTGTTGGTCAAGCCTCCTTATATGATTTTTCATAAGGATAGGGTATCCTTGCATACTAATCCATCCTTTCTTCCAAAGGTATCTTCGGAGTCCAACAATAATCAGCTGATTAATCTCCTGGTCTTTTTCCCAAATTTTCAAAATAAGGGAGAATACAAATTGCATTTGTTGGATGTGCACAGACAGTTACTTTTTTACCTGCACAGGACTAAATCCTTTCGTAAGGCTGACCAACTCTTCATTTCCTACTCTAAACCCTTTTTGGGGAAAACCAGTATGGAATGTCACCATTGCCTGTTGGATTTCCCAGTGTATTACATTGGCGTGTTCTGCTAGGGGTTTATCCCTTCCAGGTCATGTGAAGGCACATTCCACTAGATCTATGGCTACTTCAGCAGCCTTTTAGTCCATAGTTTTGTTAGATGACATCTGCTCTGAGGCTACTTGGGCTTCATCACATACCGTCATCTTGCATTATAAGTTGGGCATCCTTTGGCTCCGCCATGCTCCAGAATATCCTTTCATGAGGGCCTCCCAGGTGTTTAGTAGCTGGGGACTCTGTCCCACATCTTGAAGACCAAATGAAGACAACAACTTCAGATAAAGAAGTTATATACTCACTGTAACGTTCCATCTGAGTTGTTGCTCTTCATTTGTCTTCAACCGTTCACTCCCTCCTTCCCCTTGCCTTGCATAGACTGTGTGGTGGTCTGGTGCGTAGAGGATGTGGTCACCACTGGGGTGCCTCTTACTCTCGCTTTCTGGCTTATAGAGACATTTAGCATGGGACAAGGTGTTGGGTCAGGTGTGGATGCTAGGTTAGGCAGCAGACTCGATCTGAAGGGAAGAAGGAGACAGAGGCATTATGGGTAGGGGAGGAGCTTGGAGCTCAGATCAGATGCTGGATATGTGGCCGAGTTGGATCCGGTAACCCACAGGTTGAAGACAATGAAGAGCAACAACTCAGATGGAACATTGTGGTGAGTACATACACTATTTTTATATATGAATGGTAGTATTGCTGCATGATCGGTTTCCTCTCTCCTCATGATTTGTACATGTTTGACTGGTAACCCACTGTACTTTTTTTTACTAGGTCATCTTTATAAAATATTTTTAGAAGAAATAGATCATATTAATTGTATGTAGTTACATTTTGATATCTTTTTGTAAGAAATAGAAGAATGTGTGTTCATGATGTCATTGAATACTTTTATATTTTAATTGCTAATTCATCTATTGCTACTCTAATTTGAGTTTTGTAGCCTGCCTCAAGAAATGTGTCGGTCTAGTTTCCTTGCCTAGTCTCACAGGGCAACAAACAGGAATAAAAGCGAGTACAAAATTTGCTTTCTTTTATAGCTGAGCTTACTTTCTTGGCCATAGCTCAAGATTCTGTTGTGTACATTAGTGGATGTCCAGCTGTTGAAGAATGTGATTTGAATACTTATGTCCACTTCCAACAGACATATCATGTACAAATCCAGCTGCAGTAATCCTAGGATTTATATATTTGCTGCTATGTTGAGTTGTCTCAGAAACTGATTTATTTGGTTTCATTTTTAGTCAAAAAGTTTAGATTCATTTTGAGACTGGTGTTAAGTTTTGGGACCATAGGCCAGATCTTTTGGAGGGGTCTGAACTATTCTTATGTAATCATCCCTAGGGTTGCAGCAGCAGTGGAGAACACGGGAATCCTAGTTAGTTGGGACTATTAATGGAGTGAAGTGATTCCATTTATTTTAATTCCAGCGAATTTTGGTTTCCCTCTACTTTTATTTATCTGGATTTCTTCCCATGAATCTGTTGTACTACCCATTTATTCCTCAACTTGTTGTGTTGCAGATGAGTAAGAATTAGGAAGCAGGATCTGGGGGTATCATACTGGAATATGCCTTTTTCTGTTTCTTTACCCCCCAATAGTCATTTTGTTCATGCTGCTTTACCCTCCGCAAGCCACATTTGTGTTCATTTAGTGTCACTCACACCTGCTTGAGGGATCAGACATCTTGTGCATGTATCTCAGGTTAATCAGTTGTAACTAACCACTTATCTCTGCAATAGTGTAGACTTACAGTGAGAACACCCCTCTGCCCACATAATGTTACTTATTCATGGCCTGGCTCACGTTTAGGTACTTGGTTGCTTATTGAACCTTGGCCTTACCACTGTGGTAGTTGTGAATTTTCCTGCTGTGCCATTCAATGAACCAGGGATTTTAATATCACACACACACACATGCATGCACCCAAAAATTGCAAGAAAGTGATTTTTTGACATTTTTCAAGTGTTTGTCATGACTACCCCTTAGAAAGTTATCAACAAAATTGCTTTAATTCTGCTTTTTAGTGCTTTATCCCAAAGTACTATCAAAATTGATATTTAAACAGGCGGATGTTAAACAGCAGCTAAAGTATGCACAAAATAAATGTCAGTATATAGTTAAATCAGACGCCTTTGATACTGTTGTAGTAATAGATATATAGGTATGAAATAACAGTAATAAAATGTAAATTTTCATTTACGTTAGAACATGGTGTTCCCTTATTTTAAATTAGATGAGGCATAAACACATCAATTTAAATTCCATGATAATTCAACTCCCTAAAGTACAGTTGTGTACCTAGCATAAATGTAGATGTTCGAGTGTATTCATTGTTGCAGTCATTACGATTGGGTTATCCTGCTGGCAGGCTACCCGCAGTCGGCCTGAGTTCCAAAGTCTAGGTCCGGCATCGGTTGCTGTCGCCTCCTCCCTGACGTCAGTGCGCCAGGGGTATAAAAGATGCAGCCGACGCCATTTTCTTCAGTTTTTCTTGCCCCAGATGTTAGGTCCCCCTAAAATGGTAGGCTCACTAATGCCAATAAGCATGCATAACCAAAAAACAACTTTTCCTTCATCTACAAGCAAATACACCACATAAGTTGTATAGAATAGAGAAGTACAGATAAGTCCCAGCAAGGAAAAGGGGGGTGGTGGGAGGGTAACCTGGACTGCAACAGTGAATACACTCGAACATCTACATTTATGGTAGGTACACAACTGTACTATGTTCATCGTGTTTCACTGTTGCAGTCATTACAATTGGGTTGAATCCCAAAGCTATGGTTGGGAGGCTGGTGCTAAGTAGGATTAGGGGAGGCTATCAGGCCCTGCAGAACTGAAGTGGCAAAGCCTGCCCTGGATTTAGAGTAGAGAGGTAAGTGATAGTGCTTTGTAAAAGTATGCACTGAACTCCTAGTTGCAGCCTCTAAGATGTCTTTGGTTGGTACTCCTCTGAGGAAGGCTGCTGCTCTGGTGGAATGTGGCCTAATGCCCTTAGGCACTGATTTGCCATGCTGTGAATAGCAGAAACGAATGCAGTGGCCTGTCCACTTTGCAATAGTCTGCTTTGAAATAGGCTTTTCTTGTGATCCTGCAGCATATGCTACTAGAAGTTGTTCAGTCTTTCTGAAAGCTTTGGTTCTGTCCAAGTAGAAGCGTAGCTGTCTGTGAATGTCCAAAGAATGCAGAAGTCTCTCACCCTTATTCTGTGGGTTTGGGTAAAAGGTAGGCAAGTGAATTGTTTGGCTAAGGGCCACAATGGTCACTACCTTAGGCATAAATGTAGGGTTTGTCCTCAGAGAAACCCTGTCCGGGTGGAAAATGATAAAAGGTTCCACAACCATGAGTGCCTGTAACTCTGAGACTTGTCTAGTGGAGGTTATTGCTAGGAGCAGAGCTGTTTTCCAGGATAAGAATTTTATATCAGCTGCAGAGGCTAGCTCAAACGGAGGCAGTGTAAGTTTTTCCAAGACATAGTTGAGGTCCCATGCAGGTATTGGTGCTCTCCTTGGGGGTCTTATGTTTTTGGCCCCTCTGAGGTACTGCCTTAGTAATGGATGAGAGAAAATAGGTGGTTCTGTATTGTAATGAGCTGAAATGGCAGAGGCATGAATTTTAATTGATGAAAAGGAAAGGCCTTTATCCAGTATCTCAGTTAAGTATTGCAAAACCTGAGGAATATTTGGAACAATCGTGTCAATACCTTGTGCCTGGTTCCAAGCACAGAATCTCGTCCATTTTTCTGCATAAGATTTTCTGGTGCTAGGCCTCCTGGCCTCTAAAATAACATCCATGACTGCTTTAGAAAGAGGTGTGTCTTGAATGGCTACATTATCCGCCATGCTGCTAGGTTTAAGGTCCTGAGTTGGCTGAGCAGGATCTGACTGTCTTGTTGGGTCAATAAGTGAGGAATTTGAGGTAATGTCCAAGCTGGGCATTGAGACAAGCTCTTTAGGATTGGGTACCAGTGCTGGCGGGGCCAGTCTGGGGCAATTGGTATAATTTTTGGCTTCTCTTGTCTGACCTTGAGGAGTACCTTGGGGAGGAGAGGCAGAGGAGGAAATGCATATACTGTTAGGTTTTTCCAGCTGAAAGATAGAGCATCCTCTTTCCATGCTTGCTTGTGAGAAGTCCTTGTGCAGAATCTTTGTAGTTGGCAATTGTGAGGGGAGGTAAATAGGTCTATGTCCGGGCATCCCCAGTTCTGGCAATTGTGAGGGGAGGTAAATAGGTCTATGTCCGGGCATCCCCAGTTCCTTCTTATCATGCTGAAAACATGTGGATCCAATTAAGTTTCTGCTTAGTTCATCTGCCAGATTATTTATACTTCCTGGCAAGAATTGTGCTTGCAGATGTACTTGGTAATTCAATGCTGTGTCCCACAAGTTCATGGCTAGTCTGCAGAGGGGGTAGGAATGTGTGCCCCCTTGCTTGTTTATGTGCCACATGACTGTGGTATTGTCTGTCTTTATCAGTAGTTGTCCTGGATGAAGTAGATCCTTGAAGGCTGTCAGGGCATTTTGAACTACTAGCATCTCTTTTTGATTGCTATGTAGATGCATTTGACTTGCGGACCATGTGCCCTGAATACATCTTCCTGCCATATGGGCCCCCCAGGCATAATCTGATGCATCTGTTGTCAATGTCTGCCTGGCTGTAGGTAAGTTGAATGGCTGTCCCGTGTTGTGGTGACAGGCTTTTGCCCACCATAAAAACTCCTGTTGCAGGCAGGGAATGAGGGTAATTATTGTTTCCAGGCTGTGGCAATGTTGAGTTCAAACACTTTTTAGATACAATTGAAGTTTCCTCATATGCAGTCTTGCATATGGAATTAGCAGAATGCAGGATGCCATGAAGCCCAAAACCTGCAGAATTTTTCTTGCAGATAACTGGGTCTTTGTTGCCAACATTTTGAAATAAGTAGTCAGTTGTCTGTTTGTGTCTGGCATGAGATAAGCCATCTGGGCAGTGCATTTAAGCTTGCACCCAGGAATATTGTCTCTTGAGGGGGTACGAGTTTTGATTTCTTTTCGTTTACTGTGTACCCTATGCCTGTTAGTAATGTTTTTACAAATGCCAGATGCTGCAGTAGAGTGTCCTTGTTCTCTGCTTGAATAAGGCAGTCGTCCAAGTAAGGATATATTTGAATTCCTCTTTGTTTGCAAAAAGTAATTACTGGTGCCAGGCATTTTGTGAAGACCTTGGGCGCAGTAGATAAGCCAAAAGGCAATGCAGAGAATTGGTAATGCATTGAGCCAGCTATAAATCTGAGGTATCTTCTGCATGATAGTCTGATTGGGACATGCAGGTATGCCTCTTTTAGGTCTAAAGTCACAAACCAAGCCTTCTTGCCCAGCATGGGCAGAAGCTGCTGCAGAGTTAACATTTTGAATTTTGGAATATCCAGGAATGTGTTCGGGATAGACAGGTCCAGTATTGGCCTCCAGGTTTTGTCCTTTCTGGGCACCAAGAATAGCCTTGAGTAAAGTCCTAGTCCCTGCTCTTGCTGTGGTACTTGCTGAATCCCTCTCATGTCCATGAGGGATGAAACTTGTTTTTCTGCCTCTGCCCATTGATTTTTTGGCAGGTCTGGCATACCGTTTGGCCTTGGCAGGGTGTGAAAGTGGAACCTGTAGCCCTGGGATACGATATTTAAGACCCATTTGTCCTGGGTGATCATGTGCCAATTTTGTGCAAAAAGTGCTAGTTTTCCCCCCAAAGGAGCTGCCAGAAGATAAGTGCTTGGTGCTGGCAGGGGAAAGTCATTGAGACTGTTTCCTGTATGGCTGTGATTTTCCTTCTCCGCTTTTGGAGGTAGAAGCACCCCATTGCTTAGGCCTGTATGAGCCTTGGGGCTGTGATCTGCCTCTGGGGCATCTGTATCTGCCTCTTTGTGGCCTGTCTGACAGTGGAAAGGACCAATTCTTTGCAGGCCAGTTCATGCTAAATCTGGGAGGCTGTACCTGTTAGAAATCCTTGACTGTTTGCATAGATTTAGCTTTGTCCTCCATTTTCTTCAACACCTCTTCTGCTTTAACACCAAACAAGGTGGTATGTTGTAATGGAGCATCTAATAATTTTGCTTTAACATGATCGGGCAGATTCTGTTCTTTTAACCAAGCATGTCTCCTAATGACAGAACCTGTAACAGCAAGAGGCCTCTAGAGAATCAAAACCACATTGCAAAGTATGCTTTCCTACTTGTTCAGCTGCATGCAATAAATCCTGCATTTCTTTGTTTTATGCACATTCAGAATTTGTCAACATTTTCTGTTTAAGCAGTGACATTAGATATTGCTGATATTTAAGCATATGAAATTTGCAATTTAAAGCTCTTACAGCCAAAGTAGCAGAAGTATAAATCTTTTCCCCCATCTGTCGAGGGCCCTTGAATTCCTATCAGAGGTTATAGGGTTTTTTGCAGTGGAAGCCTAGACCCCTTTGGGACCCTGAGAGATTGTTTCTGGGTCTGCAGCAGGGTTTTTATAAAGAAATTTATGTGAATCAGGAACCCTGTAGTATCTGTCTGGTTTAACAGGAGGTGGTGGCAAAGAGTCAGGAGACAGTCCGGACTCTGAGAATACATCATCTACAATGTCTGTAAGAGGTGGAATAGCAAGGGGCCTGTGGTGAGGTAATAAAAGGAAGTCTCTGAGCCTTTTCTTGGATTCTGAGTAATCTTGGCTCTCCCAGTGGAAATGCTCCCTCACAGTATGCAGGGTTTCCCCAAAAGAATAATCCTCAGGAGGAGAGGCTGAAGGAATAGATTCTTCAGCATCAGAATCCTCATAGAGAGGAAGAGAATATTCCTATTCAGAAGAGGAATCAGAGGAAATGGAAACCTGATCTGACAATGCATATTCTATCTCTTGCGAGGCCTGTTATCAGGAGGGGGATGGGAACCCCTGATCAAAGTAATTAGGTCTTCGACCATTTTAAGCATCTGTTTTTTAGGCATGGAGGCCTGTCCAGGAGAATGCTGTACTTGTTTCTTTGTCTTTAGAGCTGCTTTAGTCTTTGCCTTTGAAGCTGAAGTTGGTTTTACATATAACTGTGTTGGCCTGAAAACACCCTCAGAAGCCGATGCCTGCTCAGCGGCTCCGGACCCATCTGAGGGAATAGTTTCCGAGTGTCCAATACCTTGAGTTTCCAGCGGCCTAGTCGGCTCCACGTGGGAGTCTGAAGCAGCCTGTGGCTCTGAGGTAGCGGGAGTCAGGGGCTACAAAAGCGCCTCACTGAGAACCGGTGACAGGCCTAGCGGAAGCCTCGTCGTCGGTTTTGGACCTCGGGTGCCTGTCCTTTTCTTTGCGCTTTTTATAAACTCCAGTAGTCGGTTGCCCCAACGGCATTATATAGTTAAATCTTCTGACAAAATAATGAAATGCAAAATCGTACCGACGCTTAATAGTGCTTTGGTTAAATCTAGCACAAAACTGACAACTAGCAATGTTGTGGTCAGGGCCTAGGCAAGGAATACATTAAGAATGAAAATCCTTATGAGGTATTTGCTTCCCACACGAAATACAATTATTAACTTTTTCTGACATCAGTCTGGAGCAAGAAAAAAGTTTCCCCAATGGGGTACTTAGCTTTAATGAAGACTTCGGATCTGAAATTCGAAATTGAAAATCTCAGGAGTCGGCCGACTGGCACTTGCGAACTGCTTTTGCTTCGGGCACTGTGCGGCAAAAAAGACTGAAGAAAATGGCGTTGGCTGCATCTTTTATACCCCTGGCGCACTGACGTCAGGGAGGAGGCGACAGCAACCGACGCCGGACCTAGACTTTGGAACTCAGGCCGATTGCGGGTAGCCTGCCAGCAGGATAACCCAATTGTAATGACTGCAACAGTGAAACATGATGAACATTTACTATTATATAGGACATTGCTGCAGGTACACTTTCTGTTTACACATCAACAGCAGTTCATGAGCTTTTCTGTTTTTCCCCATTGTTGAGTGACTGTGAAGTTAGTACTGTATATAAGAAAAGGAGGGGCAGCATGGCTTGCTGCAACAAACTAACAGTTCATTGAACTGGAACTCCAACTGATTTGTTACATTCATTTGAACCTGCAATCAGTTTAAAGTTGTGGGGGGAGGGGGGGTGTTTGGTGGTGGTATGATGAATTCAGCACTTCAGGATAGCATCATGAAATGTACTTCTTAAACTCTGACTTGCTTTGGTTGAGCTAGCCTAAGACAAGTAGGTAAAATTAAGCAGTTTTAGCACTCAGAAAAAAAAAAAAAAACGTGAAAGAGCCAGAAAACATAGTACCTCATTGGCTTGGGTTTTTTCTGTATTGTTGACCTGCATGTCAGAGAAAAGCTTCGCAGCTTGGAGTTGTAGGTTTGAACATAACAAACCACTTCCCTTCTCTACATATCTTCTGCCATTCACAAAACTTCCAAAGACGATCTCTTATTTGTTTCTTTTATAATGAACGTCTAAATAACAATTGTATTTTGAGCTCATTTTTAATTCTTCAGCATTGTAAATTCAGTATGATCCATCACCATGTTTAGGTGCAAGTCACTGTTAATATTTGATCATTTGTTGTTTTTTAGTTATGATTTGCTTTTCTATTTTCAAAAAATCACTTGCCTTTCATCAGGCTCTAACGCCTGGATATAAACAGATGTCCTGAGTCATTGATAGTATATAGCTCTTGAAATCTAGCATGGAGGAAGTATACACTTCTTATCCCACCTGTCCATTGCTTGACTGCCCTTGTCATAGTGCCAGGAAGCAACTTAGGTTTTTCTGAGGCCAGAGAAACTGCAGCTGGGTCTGCCACAGGGTATTTGTAAAGGTACTTAAGTTCATCAGGAACTTTGTATAAACATGTCTGCCTTTTTTTGGAGCAGGAAGCTGAGAATGTGGTGGCAAAGAATTAGCCTGAAAGGTGTCCAGTTGAGCATCTAGCACTGGGGGAACTGGAGGAGGGAGGAGGAGAGGTGCCCATCTCTAATAAGTTGTTATATCTCTTTTGCACCTCAGACACCTGTCTGGATTGCCATTCAAAATGTTATATCATGCTTTGTAAGGTTTCTCCAAAGAAGACTTCTTCCAAGGGGGAATGTGGAAGGAGATCCTAGCAGAACAGGCACTTAGTGTGAAAGTCATTGTATGGAATTTGTCTTCTGCACTCACACTTACTCCTCCTAGTGGACATCTAACAACAATCAGCAAAACACAGTCAAAATTTTGGAAGGAAGGATCCCCCAATGGGGCATTTATATGATCCATTAAGCAAAGCTAGGATACTGAGCGAGCAATCAATTACAGTCTGTCAGGTGCAGTCACTTGTGTTCAGGCTGACAGCAAGATAGTCTGAGGATCTCGTTTGTACATTTGACTTTATACCTTGATACCTACGAGCTGATGTTGTCATCTGGACATGCGTCCTAGGTAGGTAAAGCTTTGGTACCCCAGCTGGACATCAGCAAACTACAAACCATCTGTTAAGAATACTGCAGCAGTGGTCAATAGGACATCTATTGTTATGGTAAGTTCTTATACAGCTATACTTTCTCCATTTCAGTTCTCGGCTGGGGTGGCTTCTGTGTAGAGTCTGCATGTCCTCCTCATGTTCACGTGGGTTTTCTCCAAGTGCTTTGGTTTCCTTCCACATTACAGAGACTTGCAGTAGGTGGGTTGGAAACCCTAAATTGGCCATAGGTGTGTGTGGTTATGTGAGTAAGTTTTATGAAAGAACAACAGTTGCAGGGCTAGCCACCTGGCAATGTGAACCTTGGCTCTAGATGATTGTCAATGTTGAAGTGACACTCCAATCCCATGTGCAGTAATGGGAAAAGGGGTTGTAGATGGATGGATGGAGTCAGATCTTGTTTGTAAGTTTTTATGGTTTGGAAGAATGTATTCCCTTTTGCTCAGCATCTGTTTTTTTTTTTTCATTCAACGCCCTCCTGTGCAAGTCTGCTGTTGTCTATTTCCCCCCTTGTATCTGCTATCAATGCCTACTGTTATCTTTTTCCCCCCTTGTATCTGCTATCAGTGCCTATGACAGAGATATTTCTGGATTGCTCAGTTTTGCAGTACCATTGCTGGATTGTAAATATGCAGAGTTCTCTTGCAGGAACTTGTGACCCACAAGAGTCCCTGAGGGTTTTGACTAGTACTGTGATCTTTACCCAAACACACTGTTGAGTAATTTTACTTGGATACCCTTTTCTACCTCTCCTCTCAAAGGGAAAGCATGCAGACTGTCAAGGATATGTCATGGCTTTATGTGTATATATCAGAGAAGTGCCTTTTGTGTCTGTTTTAATAATTTGAGTGCACTGAGTGTTTTTTTTTTCCATTTCATTTCTTTAAGGCCTGATTAGCCTTTTTTTTTTTTGCAAATCAGTCCATGTGAAAGTACCCAATGTCCATATTAGTAACTTTTTTTTTGCATTTTATAGCCAGGAAATTCTGAGGGATTGAATGGGAGGGCAGAATTAGTGCCACAGTGTCTTGTTTTTCTGTCGAAAACATCTGAAACTTATTACAAGCTGGGGGAGTAAGCAGCAATGTTAAAATTAATGAGCTTTTTTTCCTTGCAGAATTTCTGTAGATGTCTGGGCAACACTGGCAGAGTTTTGTAACAGTCTGACTGCTGTGAATCAGAGTGAAGTACCGCTGTACAAAGACCCTGATGATGATCTCACCCTCCTTATCCTGGAAGAGGACCGGCTCCTCTCAGGCTTTGTCCCATTGTTGGCTGCCCCTCAGGACCCTTGCTACGTGGAGAAAACTTCGGATAAGGTCAGAAATGGAGCATTTTACATTTTTCTGTCATTCCCCCCCCCCCCCCCTCCCTGCAATTCTCCAAACATTATTCTTGGGAAGTTATCTGCATTAATATAAGAGGATTAAGTCATCGAGCAGGGTGTTAAGGGAAAATATTGACCTTTTAGCCATGGGCATATAGCTTTCTATCATGGAAATCTGTAGACTTCCTGTGTGTGTGTGTGTGTGTGTGTGTGTGTGTGTGTGTGTGTGTGTGTGAGAGAGAGAAACACACTGTCCCTGGCAGGCTGTATAAAAAACAGCATTTCTCACTTGCTTAAATTGTGCAGCCTGTGCTGCCAGCACTTGCTGTCTGCTACAAATGGTTTGCATCATATTTAAAGCACTCCACCCCATACCCTAGCCACAAAACTCCATGCTAGGCATGCAGCCAGATACCTTTTTCCCTCCTTTTTCATGCATGAAAGTGATAAATAGGTGGCTAGGGAGAAGGCTGCAATATGTGTAGATGGGCATGAAGTTTAAGTTTGAAAAAAAAGTACTAAGTATTTTTTTAACATTCTCGTTTTAACTTTTCTTTTATGTGAAAAGTGGTTATCTTACATTCCTAGTACTAGATTTTAATTTTTTGTTTTTGGAATCAGTTATGTGTTTTTCTCATTTTTGGACTGAGGATCCTGTTTAGACATTAGTCAATGCATGAGCACCCTTTCAGGTTCCTTTTTATGTTTGTGTGGTTTTATCCATCCCCAGCTAGGCTTAGCAATTCCTTTTATAGGGTATTTTTTAGCTGCAGATATATACTGTTTTTCATGTGGAAATGTTACAAAATGTGTTAGTGGGTTGATAGTCAGATGTAAGCTGGAGTGATGCTATCCTAGTCAGATGTAAGCTGGAGTGATGCTACCCACGAAGTGTTACATTTGCCGTAGCAGTGTCCATGTGATACGAGTTAACAAGTATTAAAGACATATTATCCTTTGCATGTATTTCAGAAGTTACATTATCTTTATTGGTCTTGCTGCACTTGGTGCCAGTATTGACCACGACCTTGTGATGTCATGTCACCATTATTTAAAAAAAAAAAGTTTCAGACATTTTTATGTATCATTTACATAGTTTGCAACGTAAAAGTTTTCAAATTGGTTCAGAACATATGAAGTGATGTATTCAGACTGATTGATTAATTATGTATGTATCAACTATTATGTACGTATACAGTAATGTGAACGTCATATTGTTATATTTTTCAACACTGTCACTGTTCTGGAATTAATCTGTGACATAGTTTACTTTAGAGCTTCTCTTTCCTTGTTGAAGTATATGGTCACAGCCATAGAAAGTGAGGGGCTGCAGTAAGAAAGGTGGAACTGATGGCACTCCTGCCCTAGGTGCCAGTTGGCGAGATCAAGGGCAGACAGTTCTCTCTCTCTCTTTTTTTTCCCTTCATGTTAAAGTTATTTTTATTTTCTGTACTGATCATTTTTTTTTAACTTAGGGCAGCAGCTCAGCCAAGGGGAGTAGTTGAGGTCAATAGACTGAACAATCCACTTAAGCAAAGTTCATTCATCCAGTCTACTAGGGTTTGTCTTGTTTGCCTTCCAGTAATATTGCCCATTTATATGTTGTCTTAAGGAAACCATATGTGCATGTTCCTAGGTTATATTTTCAGTTGATGGCAGGGATGTGCTCTGGTGAATTCTTTTTTATTTATTTTTTTTTTTTAAGTTCCCTGCTGGATGGGCCACTGTAAACTTGCTGTAGGTGAGAGTGTGTGTGTGTGTGTGTGTGTGTGTGTGTGTGTGTGTGTGTGTGTGTGTGTGTGTGTGGGATATAGAAGAAAGATAGTGGCAGGACTAGGCACCTGACATTTTCAACATTGGCTGTACACCCTGACTTTATTTACAAAATGGGAAAAGGGGTGGGGGTGATGCTAATGCCGACTGTTATCCGGAGGCAGTTTCAATTGAAATGTTTAATTTTTCTAAGCTTATTTTTTTTGGTGAGGAGTATGACTGTAGAATCCCGTCTTCCGAGCAGGGTGTAGCAACATTTAGTGGTAATAATTAAGCTCCCTCTTACCATCAGCAGTGGCCCATGACAGAAAACATTGGGGCAAAAAAAGTCATAATACTGTCTGTGAATTAAAAGTTGTAGTATCTGGTTTCATCGATTTGATGTTTTTCAAAGTAGGTAGGAGGGTTGGCTTCCAGACATTGCATAGTTTGTTTATTTAAATATGTTACTGGGGTAGAGCACTGATCCATATGGACCTATTTCAGGCTCAACCCATATGTGAAAAATAAATACAGCAATAAAAACTCATGGTATACACACATTTGTAAAAATATATATATATATATATATATATATATATATATGTATATATACATATTCAGGCAGGTTAATGGTTAAAAAGGAGCTGTATTAATTGAATAAATTGCTTGAGACAGACTTTCAGCTGATTGTACAGAGAATAAAATCCACGAGTTTCGGAGGAGTAGATGGATTGGGGATAGATCCTAGGGTGAGGGTTAGGGATGCTGTGAAGGAGGTATGAGAAGTGTCAAGTACTGAATAGATGCTGTAATATGCTTCATTAAGGTCTGATCTAGTTTAGACCAGTTTTGGTCGGCTAGTCAAGACTTACGCAGTAGTGCATTCTGTGTTTGTTCCTGTGCAGAAGTGAAAACCAGGAGTGCTTTACTGACCCCCTAACAGAGAACTTTTGCATAAGAGTTCCATGGCTGCTAGGTATTAAGGCCATTCATGCCCTGCCAGTACCCTCTCTCATGCTGGACCTCCTTTCTACAGGAGGACCTTACCAGTCTGTCCTAGAGTAAATTTTGTGGCTACCTATCCAGTTGTGTAGATTATATTTAAAGGAAAATAATGAGTTGCACTGCTTAACATTCAGGGAAGTTTATTCCAGTGGTTTGTGAGATGTATTTATAAACCTGTTCCTCCACTGTGTTTTATTTTTCTGCTGTTGAAAATTTAGGTCCCAGTTTCTAGTATTGGAGGAGATATTGAACTTAGAGATACAGGAATTCCAGCACAACTAGGTCTCTAATGGCATGGTAATTGAGACAGCGATCTCGCCTCAAAAGTCCATAAGACACTGAGTAGAGTGATAGAGCATCCCGCATCTCTCTGTAGTTCAGGGACTTTAAGCTTCCGATCTTTTTGGTTAGGGACCTTTGGGGTCTTTCTAATTGTTTGATAAGTTTATTGAAATTAATCTCAAGGGGGATATTTAGGGCAATGGAAGCATTCACATTCCCTGATAAAATAATAAGGTATTGGAGGTGAAAATTAAAATGAGGGGTTTCTCTCTGATAAGTTCTGTTTGAGCAGAAAAACCAGGCAGGGGTGCCCTCTTTCCCATGTGTTTATTTGCATTCTGTTTAGAACCATTAGCAAAGAAAATAAGGGACTCAGAAATTCAAGGATATAATTGGTATGGTAATCAAGAAAAGTTGGCTTTATTTTCAGATGATGACATTTTGTACCTCATAAAAACCAGAAAAGGACATGTCAGTGTTGTGGAACATTCTGAGACAGATTTAAGTCTTTATTGGGATATAAAATTAATGAAGGTAAAACTAAGGCAATAACTGTAAACTATGTACCTGCACACAAATTGGTTCAGCAATGTCCATACTTATGGGGACATAATAAAAAGAAATACTTAGAGGAATATGAATTAAAAATGATTCTGTTATGGCAGCTAATGATATGTGGGGAAAAAAACTAAAAAGATAGTACAATAACTGAGAAATTAGAAGTTCTGTTTTATAGATATGGATAGCAAGATACAAGCAGTGAAAGTGTTTTTAGTCCCTTTTGTTTTATACACAGGTCAGGCATATTTTTATCAACCAGAGGAGTTGTGGTGGATAGTAATCAATAAAGAGTCGAAAGATTTTTATCTGGGAGGGGAAGAAGGCAAGAGTCAAGTGGGTTAAATTGATCCTTCCAATAGAACAAGGTGGTTTGGGATTACCTGATTTGAAGGGGTGTTTCAGAGCTGCATAGTTAAGACTCCTATACATAGCACAGGCAGAAAGCTATAGCTCAAAATGGAAAGGGTTGATGATGAAATGGCAGGAAGGTCAAGAGATAGAGACTGGGATTTTGGATGCAGATCCTTAAGGAGGACAATAATTTCTATACAGAACATTATGTTCAGAAAGTAGCATAAAGTATTCTAAGAACTAAGCCAACATGCAACTGGAAAAAGGAGATTCTTCCGATAGGGATGAGTGCAGTTGGGGTGAAGAGAATAGGCAAGAGGGAACAGGAATTTACTGGAGAAAACTGGCGAAAGAGCCAAGGTATTGGGAGCAAATAATTACAGAGGGAAAGATAATAGAATGTGAAGAGGCCAAGAATTCAGTTGGACTGCATGGTAGAGATTGCTTTTCTCTAACAAGAATTGATATCGGAGTATAAGCAATGAGAATGGAAAAGGGGGTTACTGAGTGAAAAACCAGCACTAGTACAGTTTTTAGTAAAATCTACAACAGAAGCAGCTGTTAAAAAGGGATAATTAGTAAGCCATATAAAATATTGCATGATAACTACAATGATCAATCAGATGAAGTTATAAAGGATTGGGAAGAGAGATTGGATAAGCAATTTATAAGCAATTCACAAAGGACAATGAGAGGATAATATGTATGCCTCCCAAATATGCAGTAGAGTCTAGAAGGTTTAGGATCTTTGCTTGGAAGTGTTTGCATAGGTATTTTTATACCCCGAGAAGACTCCAACAGTTTTTTCCTCGGGTAGATTGCAAATGTTGGAGGTGTGATGGGGAAGAAAGAGGTAATGGGGAACACAAGTTTTGGGAGTGTTATGAGTTGACAACTGTAAAAATTCCCTGCTGAATACTCTGTCACAAATACTTGGCGAGCAAACTGGTGTACTAAGGAAATTATTTTTTTGAGTTGTGGTACAGAAGTGGAATTGCCTAGACATAGTAAGGCCCTGGTGAGCTTAATTCTGTTGGCTGCCAAAAAAAGCAGTTACTATAAAATGGAAACCAAAGTCTAAACCAACCTTATTAGAAGTATTTAATATAGTAACCGAGATAAAAGACTTGGACGTGGGCTGTTTAGAAAATTTAGGAGCAAATTATATACAAAAAATGGAAATTGTGGGAGCAATACATGCAGCATAATGTTTTAGAGGAGGAATGAGGTTTAAGGGAAGGCAGGAATTGAATAAGCTTTTTCAATATTTGACTGACAATGACTGCATAGAATATTATAGGTGATGTATAATGTTTGCAACTGAAAATATGTCCGTATGGTTTGTTTTCATTTGTATAAATATATGATTGCATGTGTCATAAGTGATAATTCAATAAAGATGTTTCTTATTTTAAAAAGGGGATAGTATACTAGATAATTGGTCTGATCAATGCTGACTATAAAGGGGTAATTACCTCTTCAAACCTTTGTGATTTTCCTTTGGCAATTAGCTGTGCTAAATAGAAGAATTTCCTGGCAACATTTGTTATATGATAGTCAAAAGAGAGGAAGTTATTAACCCACGTTCCTAGATCCTTGACAAAATTTATATTTTATAGTGGTTTGTTGTCCATACAATATGATGAGGGGAGAGTTTGTCTAGAAAAAGTGTTGGTAATATATTTTGCAGCAGGATTCATACTTTTTAGCTTTTAGGTTGAACCCATGATTATGAACTACATGAGAAATTGTATTAGAAGTGGTAAGTGTTTTATTGGGAGTATTACTTTAAGGCAATTTTATTTATTAACTTAACAACCCCCCCCCCCCCTTTGGTAAACAGAAGTCTTGGCTTTCTGCTTAGAGATCTGATAAGCAAATGCCAAAAAGAAGAGGCCCCAGCACCAAGTCTTGGGGGACACTGCTGGTCATTTTCACTGCATGGGTTTGTCTTTCAGCCAGTTTACTATCCGTCTTTCCCTATATGGGGTAAATTTTTGTAGTATTTAGGTTCTGTATGATGTCATCATGGAGAATGCTTTGATCATTTCAAAAAAATGCCATAACTACCACATGGCTACATGCCACAACCCTTTCAATGAAGTTTACCTTGTGTAGTAGACAGAGTCTAGCCTCCACAAAATCAGACTGTTGAGGGTTGAGTCTAATAAGTTTCTTGATGTGTGAGATCAGATCCTGTATTGTCCCCTCTGTCCATTTCAATGATTGAGTTTATCTGCCTTTGTGCAGAGCTGAACTGGTAAATTTATCACTCACAAGGATCTCGAGTTCTTTAGCTTCCCCTTTTTGCCATAATGCAGTGTATTCCCCCTTGTGTCTTAGATCTTGTGTTTGCCTCTCTTGGCACCAGTAGCAATCTTCCAGCACTCCTTTCCAGGAACATCAAATAAATATTGGAAATTAAAGGAAATATCACTTGTGATGTTAGCTCCTGTCAGCTACATATTGTCTACCTTGTATATTGCCTTTTTTGTATACTTGTAAAACAGTTTTTGCTTTTGTTTCTCTCTCTTCCTTATAGGTTCATAGGTTTGTACTAGGCGAACAACCACTGCAGCCTTTTTAAGCCTAGCCATGCATCCCAAATCCCTGATAAGTTATGGTACCCATGATAAGTCTAAGCAGGAGTTTGGGAGCTGAAACATTTGCAAGCATGGGCCTAGGAGATTAACCATTTACAGGCTGCTGTGTCCATTAGAGACACAGGTGCCAAACCAGGAATAAATTTCCTGTTCTCCATCCAGTTGTGCATTTTACACTTGAATTGGGTTAGGGAGAAGCTCTGTTTCAGAGAAGGTGTAGTCTCTGGGATATATACCTGTCTCTCCAGCAGGTGCTTTTTCTATCATAGGCAAGGTGTAAGTCTCTAAAATTGGAAATTATGGTGCTGTTTGTTTTGCAGGTATGCAGGATGCCCATCATAGTGTGGTCTGACTATGCCTTTTATGCCAAGCATAGTTCTCCCCTCTACATCCTGTAGGATGTTGAGACAATCTGCATGGGATATGTTATTTACACAAAACACAATCAAGACTGGAAACAAACCACACAGGAAGTTAGGTGAACCAGATGTAATGAACTTGTTTGAGCGCTTGCATCTGAATATAACAAAAGACTTCCTCAGAAACATTAAACCATTATACATAGCCAGTTTTTGACATGTTATTTGCACCCTGAATTATTTTAGTGAGGAACCTTTGTTGCATTCCAATTATTGGATGTGCCTGGTTAAGTACAAACCAAACGAGATGTAGTGCTCAATGATAGTTTTGATAAATACAGTAGAACAATATTCACCTTAGACCTAGCTGTCCAGGACATCTACCTATGAGGATTCTGATGCAGAGGATTCCATTCCCTATGCTTCTCCTCCAGAAGATTTTTCTTTTGGTGAAACCCTGCATACCTTAGAGAACATTTCCGCTGGGAGTGCCAGGACTACCCACAGTCCAAAAAGAGACTCTGGGAATTTTTAAACTTGCCTCAGTGCAGGCCTCTAGCTATCCCTCCTGTTCTGGAAATTGTAGATGATGTCTTCTTGAAATCTAGCCTTACCCCTGATACTTTGCCTCCAGCTTCCAGGAAACTTGACAGGTACTACAGAGTACCTGACTCCCACAAATTCCTTTTTAAGAATCTTACTGTGGATCGTGAGACCATTTCCTAGGGACCTAAAGGCATTAAGGCTACAACAGCCAAAAACCCTACCCCTTTGGACAGGGACTCTAGGGCTTTAGACAGATGGAGGTAAGAAGGTATACACCTCTGCTACTCTTGCCATCAGGGCTTTAAATTGCCAGTTTCATATGTTAAAATATCAGCAGCATATTATGGAGCTAATTAAGCAGAAAATGATGTTGATTCCTGATAGTGCAGAACATAAAGATTTACAAGAGTTAATGCATTCTGCTAACCAAGTTGGAAAACATACTTTGCAATGTGGTTTTGATGCTTTAGAAGCATCTTGCAGGGCTGCTGTCATGGAGTCTGTTCTTAGTAGGCATGCAAATCTTGCCAGACCATGTCAAAGCAAAATTACTAGATGCACAATTAAACCAAGAACACCTGTTTGGCAATAAAGCAGTAGTCGTCCTCAAAAAGATGGAAGAAAAAGCCAAATCTATGCAAACTGTTAAAGATTTCCTACAGGTACAGTCACCTAGATTCAGTAGGCATTGGCCTTCTAAAAATTGGTCCTTTCCAGTCCCTCCTAGACCTTCTCAGTCCAGGGGCAGCAGACCACCAAGATTACAGTCTTAGGGTATGCACATATCTAAGCAATGGAGTGCTCCCACCTCTAAAACAGGGAGTAGTAAGCCACCTTCCTATGGTAAAATCTCACAATGACGTGTCCTTAACTCTTCCAAGCCGTGCCCAAGTACTTGCACCCTTAGGAAGAAAACTCGCTCTGCATGCAAAAAAACTGAGAGTACATCACCCAGGGCAGATGGGTCTTGAACATTGTTTCTCAGGGATACAGATTCTACTTCCACTCACTGCCAACCCCAAGCAGATGGCCAGACCTCCCCCCTCCAAACTAGTGGGCAGAGACCCAAAAGCAAGTACTGTCTCTTCTCAGTATCAAGTGTATTCAGTCTGTCCCAGCAGAGCAAAGGGGACAAGGTTTTTACTCCAGACTGTTTCTGGTACCCAGAAAAGAAAACTCTTGGTGCCCTATCCTGGATCTGTCTATTCTCAACACCTTCCTGGTGGTTCCAAGGTTCAAAATGCTTACTCTCCAACAGCTGCTTCTTTTGCTAGCCAAAGACTCCTGGCTAGCCACCCTGGACTGAAAAGAAGCTTATCTGCACATTCCCATAAGGGTATCTTGCAGGAAATATCTGCATTTCGGGGCAGGATCTATGCACCATCAGTTCTCTGCACTTCCCTTTGGCTTATCTATTACTGCCAGGGTATTCACAAAATGCCTAGCTCCAGCCATTACATATTGCAGGCAGAGAAATATTCAAATTTACCCATACTTGGACGATTGCCTGATTCAGGCGGACAGTCAGGAATTGCTACTCCAGCACCTGACATTTGTAAAGAGACTTCTGACTTCACTGGGGTACACAATCAACGAAAAGAAATCACATCTGGTACCCAGCCAACGGATTGTATTCCTGGGAGCAAGCTTGAACACAACTTCCCAGATGGCATTCCTCACTCCAGAAAAACAAATTTATTTGACAAGCTACTTCAGTCTACTGCCCACCAAAACCCAGCTATCTGCAAGAAAAATGCTGCAAGCCCTAGGGTTCATGGCCTCTCGCATTCTACTAATTCCATATGCAAGACTGCATATGAGGAAACTTCAGTGGTACTTAAAAAGTCTCTGGTGTCAACATTCTCAGGACCTGGAAACAATGATTCCAGTCATTCCTTGCCTAAGGGCAGAGTTCCTTTGGTGGGCAGAGGCCTGCTACCGCAACAAAGGACTCCCTTTCACTCACCCCCCTGCCGCCCAAACTTTAACAACAGATGCATCAGACTATGCATGGAGGGGCTCACATGGCAGGACAATGCATTCAAGGCAAATGGAGCCCAAAGCAAATGCACCTGCGTATCAATCAAAAAGAAATGTTAGCTGTACAGAATGCTCCGACAGCCTTCAAATGCCTTATCCTTCCAGGGCAACTATTGATAAAGACAGACACAACACTTATGTGGTACATAAACAAGCAGGGGGGAACCCATTCCTACCCACTCTGCAGGTTAACCATGGCTCTGTGGAATGCAGCCTTGAGCAATCAAGTGCACTTGCAAGCTCAATTCCTGCCAGGCAAACTAAATTCAATGGCAGACGACTTAAGCAGAAATCTAATGGATCCACACGAGTGGAAACTGGAACGCAAATCATTCAAGCTTCTGATCCACAGGTGGGGGGCACCAGAGGTGGACCTCTTTGCTTACCCTCAGAACTATCAATTGAGCAAATATTGCACCAGAATTCCCCACAGCCAAGCATGGAAAGTGGATGCCATGTCCTTTACATGGGAAAACCTCTTAATCTATGCCTTTCCCACTCTGCCCTCCTCTCGAAGGTTCTACTAAAGATCAAACAGGACAAGCCATGGACAATCCTGATTGCACCAGACTGGCCACGCCAGTACTGGTACCCACTTTTGCGCAATCTGACAGTACTGTCACCATGGCACCTGCCTCAGACCCCCCCCCCCCTGCTGTCCCAGTAGGAGGGCCATATTTTGCATCCTCAGCTACAAACCTTGAACCTAGCAGCCTGGTTCATCCCCTGAACTCATCACCAGCAACCCTCAGTAAACAGGTGCTGGATGTCATCATTGAGGCAAGGAGACCTAGTACTATAAAATCCTATTCAGAAAAGTGGAAAAGATACTTTTCTTGGAGCCATTCTCAAGGAATGGACACAGCTGTGTCCAACTTACCTCATATACTGGATTACTTAACAGAAATGCTCCACAAAGGCCTATTCTTCTCTTCAATTGAGATTCATGGCTCTGCCATCTTGGCTCATTATAATACTGAGCCACCCCTCTTCTCTCATCCTCTGGTCAAGCATTTCCTGAGATGAGCCAAAAATTTAAGATGCCCCAGGAGAGCTTCCACTCCAGCCTGGGACCTTAACTTTGTATTGGAAAAACTCAAGCTTCCACCCTTTGAACTTGCTGCCTCAGCAGAGGTAAAATTCTCCTCCTGGAAAACAGCTTTACTTCTAGCCATCACTTCAGCAAGAAGAGTGTCTGAATTGCAGGCTCTTATGACCGTGGAACCTTTCATTATCTTCCATGCGGACAGGGTTTCCCTCAGGACTAACCCATCATTTATGCCCAAGGTGGTGTCTAGTGTGGCTTTAAACCATTCCATTCATTTGCCAACCTTTTTTCCTAATCCTCAGAGTAAAGGGGAAATGATCCTGCACTCCCTGGACGTGCACAAGCAGCTTAGGTTCTATCTAGACAGGACTAAACCTTTCAGAAAATCTGTCCAGCTGCTAGTCAGCTTTACTACAGGGACAGAGGGCAAGGCCATTTCAAAGCAAACCATTTCTAAATGGCTAGCATATTGCATCCATTTCTGCTACAAACACCATGGGAAACCTACCCCTCAGGGGTTCAGAACACATTCCACTAGGGCTACATGAACCTCTACAGCATTTCCCAGGGGAGTCCCTACCAGGGTCATCCTGGAAGCTGCAGCCTGGAGCTCTGTACACACCTTCAGCAAGCATTACCACTTATCTTTTCTAAATCCAGAGCTGGATTTGCTACAGCAGTCTTACAGGGCCTGCTTGCCAGTCCTAATGCTTCTTGACTGCCTCATCCTTAGCTGTGGGAATCAACCCAAATGTGATGACTGCAACAGTGAAACACAGAGAACATAGTGCAGTTGTGTACACTTACCATACATGTAGATGTTCGAGTGTATTCACTGTTGCAGTCCTGGTTACCCTCCCTCCAGCCCCCTGACTTCCCTATAATTCTACCTATTCTTTTTTGTTTGGCCATATCTTATAACATTGGTATTTACTTTCTACTGAGGGTGTTCCACACCATGTAATTGCTTCCTATTGTGCGGGCTCCTGACATCTGGGGCAAGAAAAACTGATGTAATGGCATCGGCTGCATGTGTTATACCCATGACAACCTGACGTCAAGGAAGAAGCGACAGCATCCGAGGCAGAAATCCCAAGACTCTGGTATTCAGGCCGACTGAGGGCTACCTGCAGGCAGATAACCCAAATGGGATGACTGCAACAGTGAATACACTCGAACACCTACATTTATGGTAAGTGTACACAACTGTATTTTCTGCACTTGCTTTGGTCCTACCTTTTAGGTTATGTATGTAGCTGTAAAAGGGCCTTATGGTTATCCTTGGCTGTACTTGATATGTTTCTCTCAAAGGAGTCCTTAGAGGATTTGACAAGTTATCTTGTTTGCCTGTTGAGGCTCAAGAGGGTACTTTTCCATTGTTGGGGTCTTACCTTTCTTTTCTTGGACATCAACTTTTTGCATGTATTGTCAAGTTTGTGGATGTCCACCATGGCAGCTTTTTTGTTTTACTTGGGGCTCTAGCTTTAATTCTTTCTGGTGCAGCTGAGTTTATACACTTGTGCAAGTGATTGTACAGGGCTTTAGTGTAAGCTTTGGTGTAGTTACCAATTCTAGCTTGGGGTGGGGTATTTATACCTTTTACTAGGTGGGTATAGTTTGTTCTGGTGAAGTTCTTTAGTCTGATTTCACCCTTTGTGAATTCTGGGGTAAGTGCCAGCTTGAAGATGACTGTTTTGTGGTCAAATTTAACTAACGAGTGTCTGACAGTTGCAGCAGTGCATCTTTTTGACATGTTAGTGAGGACCAGATCTAGAATGTTTGTCCTTGTTGGGGTATGAACAATTTGTTCCAGGGCATTTGAATTAACAAAGTCAAGGAACGTTTGCACTAGTAAGTTGGGGCTAGCATAGGTTTCCCAGTTGATGATGGGATAATTGAAATCCCCTATAACCAGAGTGTTTGATAAAATTCAGATTGTCTGCGGTTTGGTCAAATAGGCTTCGTGGGCATCGTGATCCATGGAGGGAGATCTATAACTGGCTATGACTTGAATGGGGGTCTTACCCACAGTAACCTGGACTTGGAGTAACTCCATGGTGTTGTCCAGTCTAAGTAGACAGGAGATGAATTTATCTCTAAAATAGATAGAAACACTGCCGCCTTTGGTTTTCACACTTTCATTTTGTAGTCTAAAGGTGTGGAAGGCACAAAATAGAATGATAAGTTGTCAATCTCGCCTTCATTCTTGCTGGATGGGTTCGGAGCCGATCCTCGGCTCCGACTCAGCCTATACTAAAGCTCGAGAGCTAATTTTACCGGCTCAAGGCAACCCTATATCCCATGATGCTAGGCGCTAACTACCCAGATCTTGTTTGCCGCTTTCGCTAGTGAGGTGCTTTTTTTACCGGCTCCACAGGTCAGTGAAAAATTAAAATTTTTCTTCTCTTTTCTTGGGCATTTTTCCCCTTTTATTTTATAATCTTATAGTCTAGTACTTATACCTACCCCGTTGGGTCCTATTTTTGGTTAATCCCTAAATCCCAAAGTTATATCCCTCCCCTGTTAAGGTTAGGCCTTAGGCCCTTCCGTTTTTTTCCCGTTCCCTTGTTTTGGGACAGTTAGGTGTGCGTGGGTTATTAACCTTTATTTTTACTTTGTGTGTGTGTGTTTTAGCTTCTAAGGAAGATTTTTTTCTTCTTTAACAGCCTTAATGTCTAAAGACATTAAAGTCTCAGGCTTCAAGAAGTGTGACTCGTGCTATCAGAAAATGTCGCTGACAGACGGTCACACTTGTTGCATTTATTGCCTGGGACCCCTGCACCTGCAGGACTCTTGTTCTGTTTGTCATGCGTTCAGTCCAAGAGTCCTGCAGGAGCGCAGGAATAAGGTAATTTTGAGGGGCTTATTAAAGCCTGAAGGTTCCCTGGCTAAGTCCTTGCCGGGTGAACCTTCGAAGCCATCCAAACAGTCTGCTCCGTGCTCCAAGCCTTCAGCTGGTGGCTCACCTACTGCGTCATGATCGGCTCCAGCTGTAGCCGATACGGCTATGTTGCAGTCTTCTGCATCGGCTCCGGCCGGAGCCGATGCCTCAAAGAATCTGTCTCCTAAGTTGGCTCCGGTTGGAGCCGACGTGTCTTTGGCTCCATCGGCACCATTAGTCTCGGTGCCATCTTCCACCTGCAAAAGATCTAGGTCTCCGTCCCTGGAGTCCCTTCACTTGGCTCTGAGATCGCCTTTGCTCTCGGAGCGGAGCCATTCCTCTCAGTCTTCCAGGCTTTCTGACCATGACCTTGAGAGGGTGGTTAGCAGACTCCTAAAGTCTCAGGCACTGGCCCAAATGCTTCACAGCCGTCTCAACAGACAGTGGCTTTACCCATACCATCTTCGATTCCTCCTCTGACTCTGCCCCTGAGTTTGGAGCCGGAGCTCCTCGGAGCCGTGACTGTCGTGACATCGGAGCCGATACTTCCCCCTTCGGCTCTGTTGTCTGCTCCGATCTCTTCCATGGTCCCGGGCTCCGAGGGGGCAAGTGGCATCGGACCCTTGTCTGACCCCGTTCTCCCTCTCGGAGCTTTGGCGCTGGTGAGTTTGGCCCCAACATCGGCTTCAGAGCCGTCCCTCTTGGTGCCGGCTGGGGTTCCTATTTCTTTGGAGTGGGAGGCCTCTGTCCTGCCTGATAGGGGCGCCTTCGAGGTCATGAGGAGCGTTCTGGCCCCTGTGCCTGCCCCACGGTCAGCTCTATCAGCTCCTCGCACTGTAGTGCCTGTTGCGGTCTCTACCCACTCTCTCATTCTCTGACCGTAGAGACCCAATGCCTCAGGTTTCCCCATTGGGAATATCCTGCTCTTCCAAGGATTCCCCTGATCCGTCAGGTGAATCCCCTCGAAAGAGGACATGTAAGAGGAAGCATGTGGACTCCCCTGGGTCCATCACATCTGATACTGACTTGGATGAGTCGGAAGGGTCTCCACGGTCCCCCTCTGAGGATGTCTCCTTTTCTGACATCTTTGAAATCCTTAAGCAGAGGGGGGAACTGGTCTACCCTCAATCCTTCCGAGGACGAGTCGGTTTACCTGGAGGCGTTTGGTTCTCGCCCTTCCACCTCCTGGGTGTCTCCGCCTTTTGACCCCCTCATGGAAGTGGTGGCATGGAAGGCGTGGATGGCCCCTGATACGACGGAACCCACCCCACGGAGGCCCTCCAAATTTATCACAGCCCCGTCAGATAAACAATTCTTAACTAAGGGTGTCCCAGTTGATGCCATGGTGGTGGCTGCAGCCACTAAGAAGGAACTGGCCGATCCTTCAGTGGCTATCCATCCTCCTAATAAGGAATCTAGGACTATGGATAGGTACGGCAAGCGGATGTTCTCTTCAGCGACCTTCACCATGCGGTCGCTGAATTACTTGTGCCATTTCACCCGCCTTCAAAGAGACATTCTCAAAGAAATGGGTGATACCCTACAGGATCCAACAGCTGAGGGGTCTCAGGACAAAATCAACTCCCAGCTAGGAACCCTAAATTCCGTTGTCAACTCCTCCATGCAGCTTATTTCCTATGCAGCCGATGGAGCGAGTAGAGCTGCAGGCACAGGCGTGGCTTTAAGGCGTCATGCCTGGATGCGGCTTTGCAACTTTGCAGACCCCTTCAAGGCGTCCTTCACTAACTCCCCCTTTGATGGTTCGGCGTTGTTTGGACCTCAAGTGAAGGATACTTTGACCAGATGCGAACAAGATGGCAAGACCCTTTCTGCCATAGGAGTCCGTTTTTCAACCCCATCTAGACCCTATCCTAAGGGTCAAAAGGGTGGAAAAATGTCGTTCCGCAAATCTCAGGGAGTCACGCCTGACGCAAGAGGTCAGTTTCCTCCGAGAGGCGGGGGGGGGACAACAACAGACGCCGCCCTAGAGGCAGAGGAGGTCCGCAGAATCAGGGTAACAGAGTCTCTCTCTGATAAACCCTTCCAGCATCCCTGAGAAGCTGCCCGACTGTCCACCTTCGGAGGCAGTCGGGGGAAGGTTATCGCTGTACCCAGAAGCCTGGCTTTCTCTCACACAAGACAAATGGGTACAGTCGATTATATCCGAGGGTTACAAAATTCCCTTTATCCACACCCCAACTCGGCCAAAAGGGCCCCTCCCAGACGTTCCACCCAGTCTAAGGGAACAAGCAGTACTAGAAGTTTCAAAACTGCTAACAAAAAGAGCCATCCAGCCAGTCCCAGCAGACCAACTAGGATCCAGAATCTACTCCAAGTTCTTTTTGGTACCAAAAAAGACAGGGGACTGGAGGCCAATATTGGATCTCAGCAGACTAAACAAGTCTGTAAAAAGAACGAAGTTCCGGATGGTCATGCTACAGTCCATTCTACCCTTTCTGGGTCAGGACAATTGGATGTGCTCAGTGGACCTTCAGGATGCGTACTATCACATCAAGATGCACATGTGCTCCAGCAGGTTTCTCCGCTTCCGGCTGGGGGCCAGTCACTACCAGATCAGGGCCCTGCCCTTTGGTCTCACTACAGCCCCCGAGTGTTCACCAAATGCATGGCAGTGGTCACGGCTCATCTGAGACGTCAAGGATTCCAGGTGTTTTCGTATTTAGACGACTGGCTCCTTACTGCCACCACCAGGCATCAGCTTCTTCTTGCCAGAGATTACACAATTCAAACTTGCAATGGGCTAGGTATTTCCATAAATTTTGAAGAGTCTGCCTTGTCGCCTTGTCAGTCTATTACCTTCATAGGCGCAACCTTGGACAACATACAGCTCTCAGCAAAATTAACCGAGCAAAGAGTTTTAGATATTCGAAATCATGTTCATATCCTCCTTCAGAGCAAAAGAATCCAGGCCAGGTTTGTCCTAAAAGTGTTAGGTCTCATGGCAGCAGCCATCACGCTACTTCCCCTTGCTCGCTTTCACATGCGGCTCCTTCAGTGGATGCTCGTCTCCCAGTGGTCCTTCCAACAGCTTCCTTTGACACACAAAATCATAATAACACTATCTTGCAAGAAACATCTGTCTTGGTGGATGGTCTCCCCTCAAGTCCTTCAGGGCAGACCATTCGTTCCTTCCCCTCCGGTCGCCACTGTCACAATGGATGCCTCCCTGATTGGGTGGGGGGGCATTTTCAGGGCAGGACAGTCCAGGGCACATGGCAACCTTTCGAATGCCACCTGCACATAAATGTCCTGGAGATGAGAGCAGTGCTTTTGGCGTTGCAGGCCTTCCAAGACTCTCTTCTTTTAGGGACTATTGCAATTCAGACGGACAATATGTCCGTAGTGTGGTATATCAACAAGCAGGGCGGAACCAAGTCCTATCCCCTGTGTCGAGAGGCACTCAGACTTTGGCAATGGGCGATCTCTTCTCAGCGGTTTCTGATAGCAATGCATATCCCCGGAAAGTCCAACATCATTGCGGACAGGTTGAGCAGAGTTGTTCTCATGCCACACGAATGGTCTCTCAAGCAATCAGTAACGGAGGAGATTTTTCAGAAGTGGGGTCCTCCTTGCTGCGATCTTTTTGCAACACCTCAAAACAGCAAGTGCTTCGACTTCTTCACCCTCTTTCCCCTTCCAGGCCATCCCCCCAGAGACACTCTAGTCGACGATTGGCCTCGGGGACTTCTATATGCTTTCCCCCCTTTCCATTAATCACTCAGTTGATTCAGAAAGCTGCCGCCTTGAGAGCCAGGATGATCCTCATTGCCCCTTATTGGCCTCGACAGATATGGTTCTCGTTCCTACATCGTTACCTTTTGGAACAGCCTTGGCATCTGGACCCAGTGCCAGATCTCTTGGCCCACCAGTCAGGGCGGCTGCACCAATCCCTCCAATCTCTCAACCTCACAGCTTGGTTGCTCCACTTCCATCCTTAGCCAGGCTTCCCCTGATTTCCAATTCTGTCCGTGATATTATTGTAGCTTCCCTTAAGTCCTCTACCAGAAGGATTTATGCTAGTAAGTGGAAGCGTTTTTCCTTCTGGGCAAGGGCTAGGAATATAGATCCCTTCACTGCTCCTATGCAGTCAGTCCTAGATTTCCTAGCAGAAATTTTTCATTCAGGCTCTTCATCCTCTACTGTAAAGGTTCAGTTAGCGGCCATTTCAAATTTTCACATAGGCCTATTAGATTCCAGCATCATGTCCCACAAGCTTTGTAAAGCCTTCCTTAAGGGTATCTTTTTACTCAAACCCCCAATCAAAGACCCCCCACCACAGTGGGATTTAAATTTGATTTTAACATCCTTGATTCTTCCTCCCTTTGAACCTGCGGCTTCCTGTTCTTTAAAGTTGCTCTCTTGGAAAACTGTCTTCCTAGTTGCCATAACTTCTGCTAGGAGAGTATTAGAATTCCATGCCCTTTGCATTCATCCTCCTTATCTAGTTTTCCACAAAGACAGGGTTTCTATCAGAACTAACCTGTCCTTTTTGCCCAAGGTGGCTTCTCAGGCAAATTTAAATCAATCTATCGATCTTCCAGTTTTCTTTCCTAATTATTCTAACAGGGCAGAGCAAAAACTGCATTATCTGGACGTTCATCGTCAGCTCCGTTATTATCCGGACAGAACTAAACAAACTAGGAAATCTGAACAGCTTTTTCTGTTCTATGCTGAAGGTAAAAAGGGCCTTCCGGTATCCAAAGTTACCTTGTCTAGATGGCTGTCCTCTGTGATTACCTGTATCTATCAACTCAGAGGTAAAGAATTATCTTCTAAGCCAAGAGCCCATTCAAGCAGAGCTTTAGCTACATCAACAGCCTTTCAAGCTAGATTGCCAATGGATACTATTTGTTCAGTAGCCTCATGGACCTCTCCTCATACTATTATTACACACTGCAAATTAGACATGGCCTCCAGAAACAGGGCAAATTTTGGTTCCACCGTTCTCAAGAGCCTGTTCCAATGAGCCACCCGGGATGAAGGTGCTAGGGACGCGGTCCCATCCAGCAAGAATGAAGGCGAGATTGACAACTTAACATTGAGAAGTTATGTACCTACCATAACGTTCCATGTTAGTTATCTTCTTCTCGCCTTCTTTCTTGCATCCCACCCACCATCCCCCTAGCCTGGATAGACTGAAAGGATTTCCCTTTTTTATCAGGGTCTTCACCCTTCATAATTTGAAGCCTAAACTGGTTATCCTTGGGTAACTATACCTTCAGGTAGTGGCACATGGGAGTTTTTCCCCCTTTCCTTCTTTCCCTTGGGTTGGGAGGCTAAAATTGCTATGTTCTCAGCTACCAAATGAGATCTGGGTAGTTAGCGCCTAGCATCATGGGATACAAGGTTGCCTCGAGCCGGTAAAATTAGCTCTCGAGCTTTAGTATAGGCCGAGTCGGAGCCGAGGATCGGCTCCGAACCCATCCAGTAAGAAAGAAGGCGAGAAGAAGACAACTAACATGGAACGTTATGGTAGGTACATAACTTCTCATTTCCTCACTACCATAGACACGTGATGGTGAAAGGCTGAATTACTGTCTGTGTTCCCCCAGCTCCCTGACTACTAGGTCGACTGTTAAAGGTGTGTTGTCATTATGATATTTCCCTTTGATGGCTGATTTACCAAAGGATACTAATGTGTATTTCTTCACATGCAGTTTTAGTCCATGGTTCTGACACCAGTTATTTGTCCACGTCAGCCCTTCTTGGAGAACATTAGTATCATTGGGAGATTCTATGACTGTTCATAATTTGAAGTGAAATAAGGTACAGCTGCTCTCCAAAGGTCCCGATTCCAGAAAAAAAAAAAATACCACCACTACGATGCACATAAAATTCCAAGGTTTTTATTATAGACAAAAATGAGCGCTTTCACGTGCCAAACACTGCACGCTTCATCAGATTTCATTTACTAGTCAAAAGAGCAGTCTTTAAATATACTAACCAATTATGCTTAATTGAATTCAATCAAATAATTCATTTGAATCAAGCAAGTAGTCATGGTGACTATTACAATGCTGTTGGCTCAAACCATTCATAATAACTACTGCTGTCTGAAAATCCTGAAACGTTGTTAAGCTAAAATATATTTATACAGTATAATATATTTAACAAAATATGTAAACATGTATAGATATATAAGTAGAAATGTAAAAATTGTATATATATTAATGTATAAAAATATATATGTATGTATATATATATATATAAAATATCTGTAATATATATGGATAAGAAATCATAAAAATCATGAAAATAATAATAAATAAATTCATGAGAAATTCATAAAAAATAACAAGTCCATAAAAAGACAAAAATAATATAAAATGAATGATGGAATATATATATACACATAAGTCTTATCATATGTCTTAATACTGCCTAGTATTTACGTGCAATTAATACTGGCTTAACACTTATAAATTGATTTAAACCAGATTCTATATGCGCTCGTAATTTAAAAATCCAACACAGTTCAATAGATTCTAGATGGTTCTTATTATTCCCCCCTCTCTTATTTTTAGTTATCATTTGTAATACTCTAAACTCAAAAATATGATCTTTAAAACTACTTATATGTTTCACCAAAGCATTCTGTTGATTATTTCTCTTTATGTCATATATGTGATTGTACATCCTGTTTTTTAATTTCCTGGATGTCATCCCTACATAAAATGCTGGACAGCGTGTACAGGTTGCTAAATATATAAGATTTTCATCTTCGCAGCTAGCATGGAATCTAGATTTAAATCTATAATTAATAATGGGATGAACAAAATCTTGTTCCTTCGAAATGAACTTGCACATGCTGCATTTATTACAAGGATAAGTACCCAACCTAACATGGTGTCCAATGGTGCTATTATTAAATTCATCATGATAGTGTTCAGTACATAAAATTCTTTTTAAATTCTTACTGTTTCTGTAAGTAAAAGAGGGAGTGTTACCTACTATAGTCAGAATCTTGGGGTCAGCAATACGTACCTGACAATTCTTATTGATAATATACATGATGTTTTCATTATCATTAGTGTATCTGGTAATGAAAGTAGTTTTGATGACTCTACCTGTATTCAGTCTATCTCCTGCATAACTGGTGACTCCCCTGATGTAAATGCTTTTATCTCCGGAGGCATCCATAACAATTTCCTTAATTCTACTTAACATAGAAGCAGGATAATCCCTGTCTGACAGTAAGTTATACATGGCATAAAGTTGTTGTTGCCTATTAAGATCTTCTTTACAAATTGTCATGATTCTAAGGTATTGTCCCTTTACTATATTGGAGAAAACAAATCTAGGATGCATGCTACTAAAGTGCAATAGTGCATTTTTCCAGCAAGGTTTTCTATATAAAGTGGTAGAAATGTTACCCTGTTGATCTTTCATTATGCTTATATCCAAGAAATTTATTATGTTGCATGAAAATTCGAGAGAGAATCTTAAAAAATCAGTAGTAGATTCTAGATAACTAATGAAGGATTGTAGTTGTTCTATACTGCCTTTCCAGAAAAATAAAACATCATCAACAAATCTTCTATACAACAAAACATTCTTAAAAAATGAACTGTCAGACATAAATTTCCTTTCCCATTGGTGTACTACAAGGTTTGCATACGAATTTGCACATGGGGTCCCCATAGCGATCCCCCATTTTTGTGCATATAACATATCTCTATATAGAAAAACATTATTGGATAACACTAATTCCAAAAGTGCACATATCAAAATGATCTGTTCATTATTAAAATTCTCCAATGTACATAAATATTCCCTTATTGCTTCTATACCAAAATCATTAGGAATAGATGTAAATAAATTTTTCACATCGTGTCACTAGTATGCAAGATGATAAACATTCTATGTCATTAAGCAGGTTATTTAAATCCTTAATAAGTTGATAGCTATCTTTAAGAATTACAGGTATATTTCTAATCATTGGTCCCAGTAAACTTTCCAAATAGTTGGAAATTCTCTCCGTAACCCAGCCGTCACCTACCACTATGGGTCTCATTGGGGGGGGGGGTAAAATGCCTTTGTGCATCTTCGGTAGTCCTTTTATATAAGGTATCAATGGAAATTCAACCAAAAAATATTCATATAATTCTTGTGTGACCTGTCTGCACATTAGCAAATCATAGAGATTGTCATATACTCTCATAACCAATTTAGTCAGATATTCAGGGTCAACTCTCAAATATGTACTAGTATCTTGTAACATATCCATCATGGATGTGTGATAGTCATCTGTATTAAGTAAAACCAAACCTCCCCCCTTATCAGCTGGTTTGATAGTTAATTCAACATTATGGGAGAGGTTATACAAAGATGCTTGTTGCTCCTTGTTCAAATTAAAGTAGGTACATTTGCGTTCATGTTTTTTAAAATAGCTGTACAAGTCATTCTCACATAACTGTATAAAGCATTCAACATTAGCTGGAAATGGAGGCGTAAAAGAGCTTTTACATTTAAATCTATTTATATTCTGTGTAGATCTGACATATTATCATTATTGAACAACAATTTAAGTGCAATTGTTTTACAGTCCAAATAGACGCAAATCAGTCAACAGTTCACTTAGATCACTACCTTGTGATGGTATAAAAGATAAGCCTTTGTTCAACAACGAATAGTCTGTTTCAGTGAGTTCGAACCTGGATAAGTTGAAAACCAGTTGATTCAATTCCTGATTCTTCGTTCGTTGGTCTGGAATCCTCCTGAAAACTTCCGCTTCCTCCGTCCCCGACTATGTGACCGGTCTCTGAAGGGTTCGCGAAGTTTTACTGGGTATGGTAAAAAACTTGCTGAACCTTTGCCCAACGCTTTTGGTCTGGCTCCCAGACCGTTAATTTCCTGTTGTTCAATTAATGCTTGCTGATTAGGCAGTGGTGTAGCTGCTGATGACGTGATATTTGAAGGTAACATATCACTTAAAGACACAGTAGGCATACCAGAATCAGTAACATTGTTACTGTCAGCCGCTTCATGGATATTCGGTGTATCATTATGCAGAACCTTGTTATTGTTATTAAAGGAAGAGCTACACTTTTCAACATATCTACTATCAGAAGTTGCCTGGTTGGTCGTTGAATTATTCTTCGACCAGACAAAAACCTGTCCTGCAGAGAAATCACTGTTCATAATTTGCAATTGTCTGCAAATTTGTTTAGCCAGAGTTCCTTAACTTTGGCTTTAACTTATGAGAAGTAGTTGCTGAAAAGGATAGGTTCCATGACAGATCACTGAGGGACTTCGTTGGTGACTGGCCTTTTTGTAGAGGTGGACTTCCCAATTCCAAGTTCCTGTGTCCTGTCAGTGAGCCAGCTTGTTATCCACCAGGTGACGCAAGAGGTTATTTATTTATTTATTGTTTATTTATTTAACCATGTCTAACTTCTTGAGTTTGTCAACAATGCCCGAGTAGAGTATAGTGTCAAATGCCTTGGCCAGGTAGGCATATGAACTGTTTTGCCTTCATCCATTGTTTTGATGACCTTCTCATCGAAGTCTACCAGGTTTAGTAGACATGACCTGCCCTTTACGAAATCAAACTATTTTGGGTCCAGTGTCTGGACGTTTTTATCATTGCTGATCAGTTCCATGATTATTTTCATGGCTTTGCATACAAGACTAATGAAACATTTGGGTCTCTGGTTGACCCATCTTTGTGCAGAGAAGTAGTGTTTGCTGTTGTCTATTTTTGAGGCACAATGCCTGTTTGGAGGCTATGATTAAATAATGATGCCAGAGGACCTGATATGTCATGCTTCATGCTATTTAGAAGGCAGGTTGGAATATTGTCAGGCTACATTGATGCAGTGTTCATGGTCTTAGTACAGTGAAGACCTATTCTCTGGTGATAGTAGGGGAAGTTATATTTGATGGTATTTTCTGAGGGTAGGTTGAGGAGAGAGTGATAAAGTTAGAGCCAATTTTTTTGGTCAGGAGATTTACTATATCTTCTGGCTCTGTATAGGTGGCTTCATTAACAATGAGCTCAGCACACAACTGTCTATTACCTTTGAGGTTGTGGACAAGGCTAAACAATGCCTTGTGGTTTCCTTGGCTTCGTCACGCCTAATTTACTTCAAGTTTGGCTTTGGTAAAGTGTATTTGCCTTCTGTGTTGTTTGTATAGTTAATGTGAGAGCTTTTATCCGCTGTGTGCTACACCTCCTAATTTCTGCCATGATTTTCTTCCTTCTGTTACACATCCTCTTGATGATGTTATTTTACCAGGGTGGCTTGTTTTTTGAGTTAGTTCTGTACTTCTTCCTGGTGGGTACATCTGCCTGTATGCAGCTGTTGGCATGCTTGTATAACATTTTTCTGAACAGTTCTGTACAGGCAACAGTGTTCTCAGGATTTAGGGGGCTTGACATTTTGCCAGGTTATCACTTTACATCTGTGGCCTTCCTAAGGTGGTTTTATTGCTCATTTTCTGAGAAGAGAGGTCAGTCTTTTTTTTTTGTTCATCTAATGCACATCATTGACTATTATTTGGTTATTTAACTCTTTAGTGCCCCTATATACTTTGTTTTTTGTATCTCTCACTGTCATAAAGATGTTTACCCAAGCCTGCATTAACCTTTCTGACTAGAAAATGTTTGATGTGAAGTTGTTCAATCTCGCCTTCATTCTTACTGATTTGTTTGGAGCCGATTCTCGGCTCCGAGTTGGCTAATTTGCAAAGCTCGAGGTCTCTAACAGCTTGAGGCTGAAACCCAATCCCACAATGCACCTCTACCTTCCCCAGATCTAGTTTGTCGCTGCAACAGATCGTGCGTTTTCTACAGCTCAGGTCATTTTGTATATCAGATAAGTGTGTTTTTTGTAGTTTTTGGGCAGTTTTTCTGGGAAGAAAAAGAACTTGTGTATTCAAATAAGGATAGACTATCATTTAGGTTTTTGTGCGAGTTTATTCTGCTAGTTTTGAGGAAAGTTGACAGAACTTTGTGTTTTCTTTTCTGGCGATTAGGCCTGTTGGTGCCTTGTTAGTTTTCTCCCCATCCCGTTTAGCCGAAGTTAGGCTTTCTTTAGTTTTTTTTTTATAATTCTGTAGCCGGTTAGGCTTAGTTTAATTTTCAACAGGCTAGTCTGTGTAGCCGAGTGGCTTTCTTGAGTTGTTATAACCTGTAGCCATTCAGGCTTATTTTCCTTTGCCAGGCTTTCTTGAATTGGTTGAGATATTATTGCATTATCATTGGTTTTGCTGCAAGGTTTCATATTGCATAATGTCTGCAAAAGCTAAATCAGGGTTTAAAAAGTGCCCTAAATGCAACCAGAAGATATCTATCACAGATAGCCATACCACCTGTGTTTACTGTTTGGGAGAGTTACATCTCCAGGAAGTTTGTTCCATTTGCCATGGGTTCAGTGCCATGGTTTTGGCTGAGAGGAAGGGGAAACTGGTTGAGCGTGGACTTATCAAGTCTGCCTTCCAGTCCGATATGGATACTGCCTCTCCAGGGAAACCAAAACCATCATCTTCAAGACCATAGTCTTCTGCTTCATCTGCTGCAAGTTTGGATCCGAAGGGCTCTTCGGTTCCGAAGATTTCGAAAAAGGTGCCTGCCTCGGTTCCACAGTCCTTGCAGCCATTGGTATGGGTAGTTGGTCGGAGCCAGTCCCCAGTTTTGGAATTAGTCTCTCCGAATTTAAGATTTCTGATTCTGGGCTCACTGGCTCCTTCTTTAGCTTCCTCTCGAGCTTCCAGACTGTCAGATTCGGACGTGGATCATGTGGTACGGAGACTGTTACAGGATCCAACGCTGGCTAAAATTCTGTCTGCTTCGACTCAAGCAGTTTTGGAACCGACAACATCATCTTCTTTAATTTCTGCTCCTCCTCCGACTCGAATTGAGCCATCAGAGCTGGAGGGAGCCGTTCAGTCATTTGTGGAACCGTCGGTACCGACACTCACCTCGGACATGTCGGCACCGACAACCCTGATGTCTTCTGCTCCGACGGTGGACTTTAGGAGCTGACACTCTCCCATAAGCTCTGGGGAGGGGAGTTGAACCGATGCATCAGTTCTGACTCTTCCCCTTGGGACCTCAGCGCGGATGAGCTCGGCTCCCACCTCTGGCTTGGAGCCGGCGGTTTTGGTGTGGGAGGAGTCATCGGTGTCTTCGGACCCCAGTTCTTCCTCACACCGGAGCCATGGTGCCTTCGATGCCATGAGGAGGACTTTGTCCCCCCAGACAGTCACAACCTCTGAAATGGCCACCTCCTCCCATAAAGCACTGGAATCTTCTCCGTCACTGCAGACTCACCGTAAGTGTAGGGACCCAGAGATTCAGGAAACCCCATTGGGGAAACCTTGCTCTTCTGAGACCTCCCCAGAAGTTCCCACTGAGGAGGTTCCTCGGAAGAGGTTATGTAAGAGGAGACATTTAGATTCCCCGCAGGAATCCATCACATCTGACACCGATTTGGAGGAATCGGAAGTGTCCCCAAAGTCCCCCTCTGAGGATATCTCCTTTGCGGATATCCTAGAGATCCTTAAGCAGAGGGGTGACTGGCAGCCCCTTAACCCTACTGAGGATGAATCGGTGCTTCTGAAGGCTTTTGGGTCTCGACCCTCCACCTCTTGGATTTCTCTGCCATTCGATGAGTTGATGGACCTTTTATCTCGAAGGGCGTGGGAGTCACCAGATACTATGGAGCCTGATCCTAGGAGGCCCAACAAATACATCTCACCTCCTCATGATAAAACCTTTTTTTCCAAACCAATACCTGTTGATGCCATGGTGGTTGTGGCAGCCAGTAAAAAGAGATGTCGGAGACCTCTAAGTCTGTCCATCCTGTTAATAGGGAATCTAGGATTATGGACAGATACAGCAAGAGCATGTTCAGTTCTACGACCTTTGCTCTTCAGTCCTTGAACTATCTAACCCACTTCACAAGGCTTAAGAGAGATCTCCTGAAAGAGCTAGGAGATGCTCTCCAGGGTGCAGTAGTTGATACAATGGTGGACAAAGTGACTTCTCAGCTTGCTACCCTCATTTCTATCATTAACTCTTCCATGTGCCTCGTATCATATGCAGCTGATGGGATGAATAGGACAGCGGGTACAGGAATAGCTCTTTGGAGACATTCCTGAACGCGCTTATGTTCTTTTGCAGAACCTTTCAAGTCGTCCTTTGTGAATGCCCCATTTGATGGTTCTTCCTTTTTCGGACCAAAAGTTAGAGACCCTAACCAATGTGAGCAAGGCGGAAAGACTCTATCTGCCGTAGGAGTCTGTTTTTCCACCACTACTAGACCTTACCCTAAAGATCAATGGGGAGGAAAAATGTGGTTCCGTAAAGCCCAAGGAGCATTTTTGAACTCACAAGGTGAAGCCTCCTCCAGGGGCAGAGGAGGGGGCAATGATGAAAGATGATGCTCACATGGCAGAGGGGGTCTGCAAAACCAGGGTGATGGGGATCAGTTCCTTGGGAAGCCCTACCAGCGCTCCTGAAAGGAGGCCCGACTGTCCTGCACAGGAGGCAGTCTGGGGACGTTTATCTTTGTACCTAGGCGCCTGGCTCAAAATTTCAAAAGACAGATGGGTATATTCAGAGGCTATTTCATCCACTTTCATACCCACCCCAAGCCAACAAAAGGAATCCCGGACGTTCCACCCAGTCTAAGGGATGTTGCAACAGTAGAGGTTCAAAAACTATTAGAAAAAAAGAGTCATCCAACCAGTCCCGGCAGACCAGCAAGGATCCAGAACTTACTCATGATTCTTTTTAGTGCCAAAGAAAACAGGAGACTGGAGACCAATTTTGGACCTCAGCAGACTCAACAAGTATGTAGAAAAGACAAAGCTCCGGATGGTCATGCTTCAGTCTGTACTCCCGTTCCTAGGGAAAGACAATTGGATGTGCTCGATAGATCTTCAGGATGCGTACTACCATATCAAAATGGCCAGACCATCCAGGAATCACCTGCGGTTCAGGCTGGGAGCCAGTCACTTCCAGTTTCAGGCCCTGCCCTTCAGTCTCACTACAGCCCCCAGGGTGTTCAAATGTATGACAGTGATCATGGCTCACTTGAGGCATCAAGGAAATCCGGGTGTTTCCTTATTTGGATGACTGGTTCCTCATCGCACCCATCAGGCATCAGCTTATTTGGGCAAGGGACACTGCCTTAGATCTCTGTTTTCAACTGGGCATGACGATAAATTCAGAAAAGTCTGTTTTATTGCCGTTGCAGCATATAGTGTTTATAGGAGCAGACTTAGACACAGTCAACATGTCTTTAAAACGTCCTTCAGAAAGAGTGCTTACCCTACCACACCAAATTGTAGATCTCCTTTCAAAACACAAAGCACCAGCATTGCAGATTCTCAAGCTGCTGGGCACCATGGCAGCAGCTATCATTGCAATACACCTGGCGAGATCTCACATGCGCATTCTTCAGTGGCTGCTATTCACACAGTGGGCCTTTCAGGACTTACTAATGAATCAGCCAGTTCTGATAACCAACTCTTGCAAGGACAATCTTCAATGGTGACTAACGTCCGAATCGGTGACCATGGGACGTCCCTTTGTCCTTCCAGTTCCCATTGCAACAGTGACCACGGATGCCTCCCTGATCGGGTGGGGAGGGCATTATCAGGGACGGACAGCCCCAAGGTACATGGCAGTTACACGAGGCTCAATTGCACGTAAACATCCTAGAGATGAGAGCAGTTCTCTTAGCGTTGCAGTCCTTTCAAGACTCTCTTCCTCTGGGCACAATTGCAATCCAGTCAAGACAACATGTCTGTAGTCTGGTATATAAACAAACAAGGTGGAACCAGATCTTATCCCCTATGTCGAGAGGTTCTCAGAGTATGGAAATGGGCAGAGTCCACCCAGCGATTTTTGTTAACAGTGCACATCCTGGGAAAATCCAACGTGATAGCGGACAAACTCAACAGAGCTATTCTGTTGCCTCATGAGTGGTCCCTCAAGAACGAAGTAGAGGAAATGATTTTCCACAGATGGGGCTAGCCTTGCTGCGACCTCTTTGTGACTCCCACAAACACCAAATGCAGCAACTACTTTGCCCTGATCCCTCAACGGAGACAGTTCCTGAGGGATGTGCTCATACATGATTGGCCCCCGGGACTCCTTTATGCTTTCCCTCCCTTTCCCCTGATTCCCAAAGTTTTGCAGAAAGCCAGTTTTCTGGGCAGGACACTTATCTTAATAGCCCCATATTGGCCTCGTCAAATCTGGTTCCCCTTTCTGAAGCCTCATCTAGTAGAAGAACCTTGGATCCTGGACCCAGTGCTGGATCTTCTGACCCACTCATCAGGAGCTCTTCACCCTTCTCTTCAGTCCATCAAACTGACAGCTTGGCTGCTCCAATTCCCAGAATAGCCAGGTTCCAAAGCTCGACATATTCTTTTGTCCTCACATAAGTCTTCAACCAGGAAACTATACCTCAGTAAGTGGAAGAGGATTTCAGTCTGGGTTCAGCAGAATAACATTAACCTTTTCTATCCTCCATATCGGATATCTTAGAGTTTCTGACCAAACTGTTCAGCAAAGGTGCTGCAGCAACAACCATCCGGGTGCAACTGGCTGCTATGTCTAATTTCCATATAGGTGAATCATTAAACGGTATTATGTCCCACAAGAGATAGCAGAGGCCTTTTTGAAAGGTACTATGCATCTAAAACCACCAATTAGATCACCTACCACGCCATGGAATCTGAATTTAGTCCTATGCAAGATTATTCTCCCGCCCTTTGAACCTGCTTCTTCATGTGAGCTGAAATATCTTTCTTGGAACACTATTTTCTTGGTGGCCATTACATCTGCACACAGCATTTTCGAGTTGCAAGCCTTTTCAGTTAAGCACCCATATTTGATATTCCACAAAGATAGGGTTTCCCTCAGGACGAACCCTTTGTTCTTACCAACAATTTGTTCAGAATACACCCTTAATCAGGCATTTGAGTTGCCCGTTTTCTTTCCCAATCACTGTAATCAGTTGGAATGTATGCTTCACAAGCTTGACGCCCATAGACAACTTTGTTTCTATTTAGACAGGACAAAAGACCATAGAAGAGCTGATCAGTTGTTCATCTCCTTCTCAGATTCCAAGAAAGGTGCAGCAGTATCTAAATCTACCTTATCTAAATGACTTTCAGATTGTATATCCTTTATATACCATGAGGCAGACGTTTCTTTAGAGAACAAAGTCAAGGCTCATTCAACCAGAGCTGCTTCTACTTCCATAGCCTTTTTGGCCAGACTACCTATTGATTCTGTTTGTGCAGCTGCCACCTGGTCAAGGCCACATACCTTCATAACTCACTACAAGGTAGACAAGGCCTCTAGGGACAGGGCTTCATTTGGTTCTGCTGTCCTTAGACAGGTACTCCCGTGAGCCACCCAAGATTGTGGTGCTGGGGATGCTACCCATCAGTAAGAATGAAGGTGAGATTGAACAGCTTCACATAAAGAACTTATGTACTTACCATAACGTTCCATGTGAGTTGTTGTTCTCACCTTCATTCTTACGACCCCCCCCCCCCCCCACCTACCCTCATCCAATGTCTGGAAGTTTGAGAGAGGCTGTACGTTGGTTTTGCTTCTTTGGAGGAGTTTCCTCTCAGTAGTTGTCTTTAGGATTTCCTTAGAAATCTGATTTAGATTTACCACTAGCTGGCAGCAAACACGATCTGGGGAAGGTAGAGGTGCATTGTGGGATAGAGTTTTGGCCTCGAGCTGTTAGAGACCTCGAGTTTTGCAAATTGGCTGACTCTGAGCTGAGGATTGGCTCTGAACCCATCAGTAAGAATGAAGGCGAGAAGAACAACTCACATGGAACGTTGTGGTAAGTACATAACTTCTTTTTTTTCTCTGTTCTAATGCAGATATTTCCTTTCTTCCCATTGTCACTTAGTGCAAATCTTTAAAAGCCTTGATCATTCAAGATGAAGAAAGCCTCAAATTTTAAAAATATATAAAATGTGGTTACAAAATCCTGCCTGGGATATGCATGACCAATGCATTTTTTGCTTGGGGCTGTGGCACCTCAAATGCCAGTGTGAGATTTGCAAGTCATTTCGACCAAGATCTCAGAAGAAAAAAACACTACTTAAAAAGGCCATGCCCCTGATGTTAGGAGAGAATTGACAGATGATTCCTTCTCTTAGCCATTAAAAGGTGATGAAAAAACTTATTCCAAAAGTACAGATAAAGAGAACGAAAAGTCTAAAGAGAGAGAGAAGAAAAAGAGACATTCTGACAGGTCTCCATCCTCTTTCCTGGCTCTGAAAGTAACTACACCATCAGTACAAATCCCTGTATATACTCCCAAGTATAACGGGAGCACTAATTTCTCAACTTTGCTTTGACAGCCATTGATATCAGCACTATGATAATTCATGACAGGTCCCCAAGAAAGGAAACCTCAAGGAGAAGCTGGTCTTCAGAAGGGAGCTCTTGAGATTAATGCATCCAGACATGCTTTCTGTGACCTGTCTTGGTCTGCCAAGTCCACAAAGAGTGTAGTTGATTTCAACTGGGACTGAATAATAATGAGTGCTTTTGTGAAATCTCAAATAGACAATGGTAATCATCCCATTCCTCCTCCACACCCAGGGTGGGCAGGGCAAGCCCACCTATTCCAGTTACCTTTACTCCTTCCCCATCACCCATTTCAGTGTGCCAGTGACCTCAGTGTTGATGTCAATCCCACTGGTGCCAAATGGTTAACTCCAACCATTTCCTCCTATTGTACCAGATTTCTTGGCTCCTTTTCTGACTCCTGGGTGGTTGATATTTCTTTTCAGATGTCAGTCTTGGTGGCCCAACCTCATCTTCTTTAGACATGAAGACTGGTTGGATGTCAGTGCAAAATGAGACACATGGGTTCCTCTGCAGAATTTCTCACTCAGAATACAGACCACAATGAAGGGAGAGTCTTCTCATTGTCCACTAGAAGACTCCTCCTCCTGCAAAATTATGGAAATGATGTGGCAGGGGAGAACTGGCCAACTGATCCCCTTTCCATAGATGAGTATGTGTTTGTCAAGTCCCTCTGAAGACCCCTAATGCTGGACATAGGGAAGCAAATGAAAGCACATATTTCTGCCATGTTGTCCCTCCCCATTTTCTCCATTAGGTTACTGTCCAGTGCAACTGATGGGGCAGCAAGAGCAGTGGACACCAGCACAGCATTGCACCATAATGCCTGGCTGAGGTTGTGCAGTTTTGAAGACAAGTTTAAGACACCCTATCTGTATGCTCCCTATGATGGATAATCCCTGTTCAGTTCAAAATTGGAGAAGACTTTGAGGAGCAAACATGAGGGGAAAATGCTATCACTAGAGTCTGATTTACAGCTTCATAGAGATCTTATTCCAGGAATCAGAAAGATAACAAGGGACTCAGTTTAAGTAATCCCAGTGTTCTTCCTGTGGCTCCTCTTTGGACAGGGCACTTCATTACAAATGGGGATCCTTTAATAGACACCTCCCTAGGACAGAAGAGGTCCACAGAATCAGGTATTTAGAGGTCCCTTTTCAGGGAAACCCACCTGAATACAAAACCACAAAAAGGCAGCAAATAGCAATCTCCAAAACGAGAGACAAACTGCAACCAGAATCCAATTTATTTTCTGACTTTAGTGCCTCAACTTAAACAGTCTTCAAGAAGTATAAAAGACATTACACAAGCATTTCCCTTAAATACCCATCAAAAACAATTAATAGATCAATTAAAAAAAAACAAATACGATTGTATATAATTAGATAAAATACTTCCAATACAATACTATGGTTCCACAATTTCACAATTAAGACCCTGTGGAACCATAGTATTGTATTTAGCATCAATAAAGATTCTTTAAATAACAATTCATCTTTTAATATTTCATCTCCTAATTTCACAAAAGATTTTTCTAAAACAGTTGCCTGTAATAGTTTATAGTCACTATTGTGACACTCTTTAAAATAGAAAGTTCTATTGTTGGATCTCAGCAACCTAAATGACCATGTGAAGAAAATCAAAATTCCAGATGGTCATGGTGCATTCTAGTCTTCCACTCCTACAGGAAGAGGACTAGATATGCTCAGCAGACCTTTAAGATGCTTACTACCAAATCATTATTGTAAAGCAATCCAGAATGGACCACCATTTTTGTCTGGGAGTCAGCTATTGCTGGTTCTGATCATTTTCCTTCAGTCTCACCAAAGCCCCCAGGGTGTTTACCAAGTGCATGTCATTTGTCACAGTGCATCTCAGGTTGCAAGGGTTCTGTGCAGCTTGAGATGCACTTTATACACACACACACACACACTCCACCTGTTTTGTTCCTTATTAATTGCTTCTACAGATCTGTTCTGTACTACTCTTCCTTGGAATACAGTAGGAATACTTAAGGATCCAGGAGAGCAGCCTTTGATGGTGGGTTGGGGATGGTTAATAGATGGAATCCTTTGTCTTGGAAAATGATTGTTTCCTTCCAAATCATGCAACAGAGATCATGCAAAAGAGATGTGGCAAGATAGTTTATGAGGAGCTCATCTGCTGATGTTCTGGGGTAGGAAATAAATTTGTGAAATACCTAGGCTAATGCTACACTTGCCATAAGTATTTATTTATTTATTGCATTTGTTGACCAGGAAAGTCCACTGGGCCTGGAGGAGCCCATTTTCACTGGAGCCCTGGGGAGAAAAGCTCCACATTATTACATACAATTAATTAAAAACAGTGTTAATACATAAATAAAATTAGACACACAGTAGAAAATATAAGACCAAATTGGCAGAGATATAATTTCATTAATTACATACAAAGGACAAATTCTGTAAGTGAGAGCATAAACAGAAACTGAAGTGAGTGAGTTAGAAAATAGTATATACATGTGAATGTGTAGGATTCAAAGTTGGGGATTGTAGAGTTCAGGGTGAAAAGCGGGTAAACAGAAAGAGTCAGGGTGATGAGCAGGAGAGAGAAAGAGTAAGAAAGGTACAGAAAAGAATAGTGGGAAAGTTTAGAGTATTGAAACAGAATAGATGTTCTAGAGTGAGAAATCAGGTGTAGGGATTTTTGTTTGAGGTACAGGAGCATAGCCAATGGGAGAGAAAATGTGATTTTAGGGATTTTTTAAAAGAAGCAGGCTTACTGATAATTCTCAGTGAAGGCAGAAGGTTATTCCATAGCTTAGAAACAGCATAGGAATACAGAGTTTGGCCAGCTGAGAGTTTGGGTTTCTCTGTAGACAGCAGCATTTTGTTTTCTGACCTGAGATGACGATTGGACTGGTACATGGTCAGTATAGATGACAGGGAAGGGCAACATTCAGGTTGGAAGATTATCTTGTGGGCTGTAGTTAGTTCTAGGTAAGTAAGATGGTGGTGGGATTCTACCCATTGTGGAGCAGTGGCGGGTAGAGTATTTAGCATTTGTAACAAATTTGGCAACTTTATTGTAGGAGGAGTCATGCTTATTTTTTAAGGAGGATTGTAGGTTGGTGAGGATGGGGAGCACCATAAACCAGAGATGGAAGTAGGAAGGATGAGGCAAGGGTCTTTTTAGTAGTGAGACTTGAGGAAATAGTTATGACGATATAGGGCACTTGCTTTTGGTGAGGTTTTTTGATGTTGTGGATGTGAAGGTCAAAGATTAGTTTGTCATCAATGATGACACCTAGCAGTTTGGTACTAGGGACAACTTCTAAGAAAGTGTTATTGTAGGAGCTAACTGTAAAAGAGATTTGTCGATCGGGCTAGTTTTTGTGGGAGTGAATAATAAAAGTTATGTTTTGTTGGGGTTAAGGGCGAGGTGCTTCTGGGACATCCAGTGCTCAGTAGAGATGAATGTGTCTTGGGTAAGTGGCTGTAATTTGGTGAGAGATTTTGAGAAGAAGATGATTGTTGAGTCATCAGCATATTGGATGACAGTACTATGAGTTAGGGTTTGATGAAAGTTGTTGACAAATATACTGAAGAGTAGGGGACCCAGAATTGAACCTTGGGGAACACCTGTATTGGCAGCAATGAAAGGGGATGAGGAGTTTTGCCATTTAAAGGATTGCTGCCTATTTGTGAGGTAGTTTGTAAACCATTGTAGGGTGGGGGGGAGATAGATTGAGGTTGGTGAGCAGTAGGGAGTGAGAAATGGTGTCAAATGCTTTTGATAGACGGAGAAAGAGAGCAGAAACTAAGGAGCCAGTGTCACAGGCTTTATTTACTGTGTCTGAGAAGGAGATGAGGGCGGTGTTGGTGCTATGTCCAGGCCTAAAGCCATACTGAGTGGGAGAAAACACTTGGTGTTTTACTAGATGATTTTTGAGCTGTGTGTGGATGCACTTCTCTAATATTTTAGAGATAGGAGAAAGAATGGCAATAGGACGGACGTTTGAGATGTTGGAGTTATTTCCACCTTTATGTAGAGGAATGACAAATTATTTTTTTCCAGATATCTGGTATACGGGATTCTTGAATGGACCTATTAAGGAGAATGCTGATAGGATAGGCTATGGAAGGGGCTGCTAGTTGTAGGTATTTTGCAGGTAAATTATCAGGAGCTTTTGTGCAAGGTTTTAGTTTATACAGAAGTTTTTGGATGGTGGCTGTGGGAATGGGTGATGGTGAAAAGATGGATGGGGAATTTGAGGGATTATGTTCTGCTGGTGCCCAAATGTGTCGGGATTGATGGGTGGGAAGGTAGTAGTTAGTTTGGTGATATAGTATTAATAGGGGCATCCATTTTTGTTTGTGTTCTTAGTCAAGCATGGGACATGAGTGGATGTTTCAAAAAAGGGTTTTAGGTTCGAATGAATTTAAATGGGAAATTGTCTTTCTTTTTTTCTTAGACACCTTATTGATCTTACTCAGGGTTGGGGTAGCCTCAATAGATGCTTACACACACACACCTCTGGGTAACTTGGGGGGGTGCCATCATTCCTATAGCAGTTATGTCTTTGATTTGTGGAATGAAACTAAAGCACCCATCAGAAACCCACGTAGGCACAGTGAGGGGGCACAGACTTTACATGAAAGTCTCCCAGCCAAGGAGCTGAACTAGATAGCCAGCCACTATCTCTCAACAACAGGTACTGTTATGACTAGTCTGTCAACAACAGGTACTGTTATTACTCTGTCATAGTCCATGTTGGCGTGAATGACTTGAGACATACCTCTCTGGACTATATGAAGAGAGACATGATTGAACTCACTGATTGTGTCCAAGGCAGGTTTGTCCCTAGCCTTAAGCAGCATTCTGCCGTCACCCAGAATGATGCCTCAATGCAAACAGAAAATTATTCACTTTAACAACTGGCTTTGTTTCTGGTGTCATTCCAGGGGGATCCGGTACATAACAGCCTGGGAAGATATGATTGACAGACCACTATGCTTTGCCAGAGATGGGCTGCATCTGTCTCACCTGGGCTTCAGGCGTCTGGCAAAGGCTCTTGCCTCCCCTATAGTGCCTTTTTTAGGAAAAGTCCTGAGGTCGCTAAAACCAGCATAAAAAGTTCAACAAAACGCAAATTAAAGGTCATGCTGCTAAAAGCTAGGAGTCCAAACATGAAACTGCACTCATTGCAAGCATTCTTAACCCTGGAAAATACTGACATCTGTTCAGTCACAGAAACCTGGTTCAAAGCTGCGGAGAGCACCCCAGCCTTATTTGGTTACTCATTCGATCATACATTCAGACCCCAAACTGTGAGCAGTAAAGCCAAGGGAGGTGAGTTTCAATATATATTTAAGACATACACACCTCCAGGCTGGTCAGACAGTATGACACACAGGAGACGCTCCATGTGCAGTTAACCATTGACAAGACCCCTATTCAAATCATAGCAAGCTACTGGCCCCCAAATCTGACTCAAGATGCCTAATCTGCCTTTTTGGACCTGTTCGAATCTATCCAGATTCAACCCTTTACCTTGATCCTGGGTGACTTTAACTTCCCAAACATAGATGCTAGAACACAAATGCCCTGAGATTCCTCGATTTTGTCAGTGCAAATGCCTTGTAACAGCTAGTCAATAACCCCACAAGAGGTGAATAATATGTTGGACTTGGTATTAACCAACATGAGTAACCACTGCAGCATCCCTATAGTATCATCCTCCCTGGTAAGATCCGACCATAAAGCGGACACTTTTAAAGTTACCATCTCCCCCAACCCACCTCTACCTAGGATCAGATGTAAAAACTTCTCCAAAGCTGATTACAGCCTCCTGAGGGATGGTGTAAACAGCTTGACAGGCCCCTCCCCCTCTGTAGGAACTGGCATCAATATCCAAAACTACACCAAAGCACTATACGAGCATTTATATAGATGCATGGAGTCCGGAATACCCGACAGGACTAAATCATCCTCTGCAAGGAAGAGTAAACCTGTCTGGTGGACATCTGCAATGAATGTACTCTATAACAAAAGAAAGGCATTGCTGTCCAAGACCAAGAAGGAGCAGGTGCCCAATTTGGAAGCAATGTCTCCTTAGCCTGAACAAGCAAATAGGAGCACTAAAGAAATCCCCCACAGAAAACTTCAAGTTCACATTGGCCACATCTACTAGAGACAATCATAAGGCCTTCTTCACATATGTCTGCAACCTCAAAGGAAGCACCCAGATCTGTTCGGAACTGGTGGTCAAGGACACTACATATACAAATGCCGTAGATTTAGCAAACTTGCTGGCTGACAGATTCATTGAGAACTTCACCCCTCTGTTTCCCCTATCAGTAAATCAGGACATCCCCAGTACCTGCCCCCTTCCCCTTATATCTGGAGAACAGGTCATTACTGCTGTCTCAAAGGAAAAAAATACAGCTTCTACAGGACCCGATAACATACCAGGCTGCATCCTACGTGAACTCAGGAACTTGCAGCAGCTTTGGCTGCCCTATTCAATCAAAGCCTGAGTACCGGCTTCATCCCAGCTGAATGGAGAGCAGCCACTGTCATCCCTTTACACAAAGGTGGAGCATCCACCAATCTGGAAAATTATAGACCCATCAGCCTAACTAGCCTGATCTGCAAGGCCATGGAATGGATTATCATGGACGTCATTAAGGAAATTGGCAACCTCCAAACACTCTATCCCACACAGTTTGTCTTCATCAAGGGGATGTCATGTCTGCTAAATTTGGTCGATTTCTTTGAGACAATCACCAAAGCCATGGACAAGGGGAAGACAGTGCACACTGCCTACCTTGACCTGGCCAAAGCCTTTGACACTATTCCCCACTCTGGAATAATAGATAAACTCTCTCAATTAGGCATCAATCCAAATGTTACCAGATGGGTAGCAAACTGGCTCACTGATAGAACCCACCTAGTTAAAATAGGGGAAGCCACCTCAAGCAGTAGACCCGTAACAAGCAGCGTACTCCAGGGTTCAGTCTTGGGGCCTCTGTTATTTGGTATATCCTTTTCTGGAGGTGCAGGCCAAAACCAGTGGGCTATGGCTGACCAGGTTTGCAGATGACTGCAAGCTGGGTGCTGTCATCAATTCCCCTAGTGATGTAGAAATCCTCCAAGAGGGTCTCACTCAGATGAATGACTGGTGCCACAAATATGGCCTCAAGCTGAATACCAAAAAATGCATCATCATCATCCCCTTTGGGAAGAGTGACGTCCCCACAAATTATCACATTAATAATGTCCTAAATATGCAATTAGTCATGAGGGATTTGGGCACCTAGGTTGATAGCAACCTGACTTTTGACCACCATGTTGCTTCTGTTGTATGGAAAGCCTTCTACATGGCCCACCCCGTAAGTAAATGTATCCCTTCCAGGGATAAGGAGGGCATAACATCCCTGTATTCTTCCCTTATAAGGCCCATTATTGAGTACAGCACCCCTTTCGGCATGTATCTTGCAAAGTGCATGCAGCAGCTGGAGAGACCCCAGAGTTTCCTTACCCGGAGAATCCAAGGCATCAAACATCTACCATACACAGACAGGCTAAAAGCCCTATCCCTCTACTCAGTTTCATACAGACTCCTCAGAGGTGACCTCTATCTGGCATACAAGGCGATCACGGACCCCACCTTGACAGGAGTGATGCATATCCGGAAGTCAAGCTCCACTCAAGTAACTCACATGCATGGCCTCATCCTGGTCTGAGCCATCAACAGGACTAGTTGGCAGGACAGATTTGTGTCCCAGAGACTCCCCATCTATGGAATCCACTCCCTGTCCACGTCAAGCAGAGTACCTTTTTACCCCTTTTTAAGTGCAAGCTGGGTAACTGGTTGGGGGACAGAAAATATACCCCTGGGCTTCCACCCGTGTCCCTGCTGGACAAGGGCATCAGTGCTGACTTGTTTAAACATGGGCTAAACTCTTGGCTAGGCTTATAAGGGCCTCAGGGCCAATAGCCTAGTAACTTATGATCCTATGTAAGTGAAGGAGCCATTGTCCTTTATTTTGTTTTATTTTTGTCTGGGTTCCGTCTCAAGTCATGCCTGAAGACATCTGTATAGTTATAAAAGAACAAAGAGCATGTGGAGTGATGAAGCCGAAACACCAGTGACATGATACCTCAACGCAATTGATTTTCCCATCTGCTTGAAGCAGTAGTTCACACTTTCTGTCCCACTGTGAATAGTGTTGTGGATTCATTTATTTTGATTTTGGACTGGAGGATGATGTGTTTGGTGTGTTAAATACCATAGATGGAAAACTAAATCACATACCAGATGCCTTCTCTTTTGGCCAAGAACATAAGATGATGATCTATGTACATCAAGTTCTTGGTACAAATTTGGTTCAGAATGACCTACAATACTTTTTGTGGCAGAGCACCATGTTTTTATAAATGCCTTTCACATTGGCCATATGTCCCTCTTTGAGCAAATTTCAAAAAGAGGGTTAAATTTGACATGTACATCTGTCAAAATCCATCAACTAACCATGCAGAGTAAAATTCCACATCATCATCACTTAAGAAATCTGCCAACCAGTAACTGTAAAAATGAGTTTACACAATGTCTTTGTTACAAAGCAGATTTATTTATTTGACAGATAAGTTGCTTTAAATCCACAAGCTGTAATGTCAGACAGTTCACTACATTGTAAGGGTAAGTGAAAGGCCATTTCTTATTGTGTATTTTGGTGATGGTTGGAGTTGTAGCACAAAATAGATATGTCAGCCCAAATTCCAGATTCCCTTAATTGAAGCACTGTATATGGTAGAAAGCACCTTTAGTTAATCTTGTTTGTTATCCTCATAAAACTGGTATTGGTGCCAAATATTTTTAATACAGAAATGTGAAATTAAACTCTGTGCAGTTGTCATTAGCTTAAACTAGATTGTAATGTAAAAAATCAACCTAAGTAATGTAATTTGCAGCTATTGGCTAAGCTAGTTTGGTCTGTAAAGAGCTAGCTGTTTAGAAGACGTCATCTTTTGGATTTAGAAGGTTGCCTTCCCAACAGCAAAAGAAGAGCCCAAAACTTAGATGTCAGCTTTTAGGGTTGTGTCCATCAAGTTTCCAGCATATGTTCAGTCATCTTGGCTGAGAAAGAAACTTTTATTTCACTAGTGATAGTATGGCACAGGTGTCTGCTCCAGCCCAGTACTGTGCAGCAGTTTCTGTGAATGATTTATTTGTTTATTTATTTATTTATTTATTAGTATTTGTTAATCATGGTCAAACACTGATCCAGATGTCTAATTTTCAGACTCAACCCAGGATCTCTTCTTTGTGCTTGATCTTTGCCAGTGATTTCTGGATTGTTGTTTCCTAACATAACTTGGAGATAGGTTTCATTTTTTTCACCCTCTGTAATGTAGATCTTATTCCTGGTTACACTATTGCAGAAGCTTGAAGCCTGCTTTTAAGTTTTTATCAAAAGGCTACTGGATTCTACTGTAGAGAGGTCCACTTCAGTATTCTTGAGGTGTGAGTTGTTGTATTTCTAACCTTCAGAGATTCAAGATGCTTCTGAAATCTGAACAGTATAGTAAGAGAAGATGGAGTGAGTAATGACTTGCTCTTACCCTTTTTTTTGTGGGGAAGTGAATTTTGTGCGTTAGTGACCTACTATTTAGGGCATATTTGTATAGCAGTCTTTGTCTTGGGGCATTACGTGTTCTGATAGGCATACTGAATTACAGCTTTAGTCTATTTCTTGAGTTGCAGCTTCAGAAGAATGGTGATGACACCTTTCTGTAAAAATGGAGCATTCCAAAGGTCAACCTGTTTAATTAATTGCTAGGTCATGACAAGTGTCCGGCAATCAAATGCTGTCTGTGGTTTACAGCACTTTCCTAATGTTGAGACACCATTGCTCACTCGTAGTATGAAAATGCCATGCCCCTTTCCCCACCTGCACCCCTGGGGTTAGCCCTTGTTATTTTCAACTTTTCACATATTTTTTTTAATAGTTTGAACCACAGGGATCTTTTGTCAGACCCAGCCTAGTGTATTAATAAGTAAAATAAGCAGTAAAATAACATCAGAATGAAGTAGCAGTATTAGATAAATTGTATACAGCTACATTGCAAGTAATTATAGGTTAGAATACAGTACTGTTATATTGTTTTTAAACAATTTTCAATCAGTTTTACCTTGGACCCATAATGATGTAGTTGGAAATTAAGAATGAGAAGACAAGTGTCACTTTGCAGCAGGACAGTACATAAAGTTCCTGGATATAATATGTTGACTTGCATTCTAGACTAAATTCAAATAATATCAGCTTTATTATCTTGCTTCATTTCACAGCACTTCACAAAACATACAGAAATTAAATGGACATATATTAAAAGTTAGGACAAAACAGTTGAGTTATGAACTAAATACGTTTTGGTATATAATTAGAGTGAGTGAAATTCTGATTTAAAATAACATACAAGCATTAATGTAATAGCGATAAAATATGAATTCGCATTGAATCTAAAACAAAAAATGTTTGAGTTACAGTGAAACATTAAACATTTTACATTTCAACATTTCAAATGCATATGTTCATATAGAATGGAATACACCCTGTTCTCTCAGTCAAACTCTAAATAAAGAAAAAAAATCTAGTAAGATGTGAAAACAACGCATTGTGATTAGAGAAAGTTTGTAGGCAGCCACAATGGTTGGCACATTTTTGAACCTCCTAGTGAATTCTAGGGCAAGATTGTAGAAAAACATGTGAAATTAGAACTTACCAGTACAGTATCACGCAATTATTAGCACAGAGGTGCAAGTTGTAACTTGTACATTTTACAATACTGTGTTTGTTTTTATGTTAAAAGATTCCTGTTCCATAATGTGCTTTACAACGTAGCAGCATACTCTTAATTCTCTGTCATTTTTCTGAGGCTAGCCATAGTAAAACTGACTTTGTAAACCAGGATTGCTAGCATAGTTGAAGATCATAGTAGCAATTTGGGTAGAGCTGGCTTATGGTGTTTCTGACAAAATGATATAGCCAGTGTAGGTAGGTAGTTTTCTTCATTTTGGCCATAGCCAATGTTATAAAAGGGCAGAAGTTATTTAATCTAAATTAAAGAAAGTGTGCTTCATTGCGAGACCACAGTAGAATTAAAAAAAAAAATCTGTGGTGAATAGATCCTTACAAACTGCCTAAATGATTTCTCCTTTGTCTTGCTTCAAAAGATTTCTCCTTTCTCGTCCATTAGTTGCCCATCAGGGGACAGTAGACTCTTCAAATTTTGCTTTAGGAGCATTTCAGCAATTTTTGGTTCTGGACAACTGGTTTCAATAAGAAAAGTATGCTTAGCAGTTACCCGAAAGAAATAAAAACTAGTTTGAGCAGTCTTGCATTTCTTCATGACAGTTTCCTCATGGGTCACCTTCAGCTTTATTCAGACAGCAATAGATCTTTCCAGTTCTATGTAGAGATGCTTCTGATTTGGCAAGTCATCCAGCAGGCACACAGTAGCCACAGTTTTTTTAGTGGAATCTGGTCTGCATACTGTCCAGGGTGTATTGTATAGATGATGGACATGGTAGTTGTGGACCTGCTTGCAGTTAGCTCAGGACATCTTGTTACCTGCTTCCTCGCCTCTTAGTTTGCAGAATGGATGATTTTTATGACCAGAGACTAATTCCTTACTTCAAGCCTTCCTTCCATTTTCTCTTTGTCAGAAAGTACTGTCAAAAGTAAAATGGGATGGAGCCAGTTTTATTCTCTTAGCTCCTTCTTGGTCAAGACAACAGTGATCTTTTTTGATGAGTATGTCCACTATTCTTCTTTAGCTGTTGCTTGTCTGCAACTCTTTACTAGCTCAACAGTAGAGCAGAATGCTGCATCACGATCTCAGAACACTGAATCTTCCCTCTTAAACAATAGCATTTTAATTCCTAATAGTGATTTATTTTCCAGCCAAGGTATGAATATCTCAAATGAAGCCCATAGACTTACTACGACTTGGTAGTGGTTTATTCTTCAACTTCTTAGTATCCTAAATGAAGTCAGAAGAACTCTACAGAAATGGATGGAATTTTTTTTGAACTGCCACAAGAGGCCTAAGTACACCAAATTGACCAGTTTCAAGGGTATTAGATTACCTTTGAAAGGTACATACCAAAAGTGGTGGTGTACTCAATTGTCCTAATGAGTGAAGAGCACAGGGAGGTGATAACCTCCTTTTCTGAAGGCAGTGCCTTTACTTATGAGATAAGCCATATAGAATGCCCTTCTTATCACTGTAGAAAAACAGTGATCAAAGGCAAGGTTGCTGTCAACCTGAGCGCCCAGATCTGTCCCCACTGAGTGTGTACTTAGGGTATTGCCATTGATGTGGTAATTTGCAGGAACATTGCTCTTATCGAAAGGGATGATGATACTTTTTTGCATTGAGTTTGAGGCCATGATTTTGGCACCAGTCATTTGTTTGCGTGAGACCTTCATGAAGGATGTTAACATTGTTTGAAGATTCTGTGACCACAGCCATTTTGCAGTCATCAGCAAAGTGTCAGTAATAGTCCCTTGGATTTAGCTTGTACTTCAAAGAAATAGATTCCGAACTATAGAGGTCCCAGGACTGATCCCTGTGGAACACCACTGGTTACGGGTCTGCTGTTGGAGGTGGATTCTCCTATTTTGACTGTATGGGTTCTATCAGTGAGGCAGTTCACAACCCACCTTATGATGTAGGGATTGATATCTAGTTAGGAGAGTTTGTCAATGATAACTGAGTGAGCGAAAGTGTCAAATGCCTTAACTAGGTCTAGGTAGGCTGTATGCACAGATTTCATAGGTTCATAGGTAGGTACTAGGCTATCGGCCCAAGGGCCTAAGTAAGCCTAGCCAACAAGATTCCCTGGCTTACACCACCCAAGAAAGTTATTTTCCAGTGCCCCTGTCGAGCAGAGCCACAGAAGTGAGCCCTGGGGTATATTCCACTCAAGATTTTTCTTGAAGAGTGCTAATGAGGAACTTTGCTTGACATAGATGGGTAGCTTGTTCGAGAGTATGGGAAGTCTCTGGGACAGTAATATATCCCTCCAGCATGTTCTGTTTATTGTGGTGACATGGTTTAGGTCGCTAGAGCATGTAGCTCGGAGGGATTGGGATTGCTTTAAGTGTAGCATGTCCAACAGCTCTGGGTTTGACATAGCTTTATATGTTAGGCAGAGATCACCTCGGAGTACGTGATATGGTATGGAGTAAAGCTGTGGAGTTTTTTGAGACGGTCAGTGTAGGGCATCTGTTTGAGGCCAGTAATCCTCTTTGTGAAGTACTTCTGTGGCCTTTCCAGCTGCTGCAGATGTCTTGTGAGGTACATTCCAAAAGGGCGTTGTACTCTATAATGGGTCTAATGAGTGTCGAGTAGAGGGGAACAATTACCTCTTTTTTCCTGGAGGAGAACCCTTTTATATTTGAGGTGTGCCACATAGAAGGATTTCCTGACTACTGTGGCAATGTGATTATCAAAGGAAAGACTACTGTCCACCTGGGTCCCAAGATCTCTTATCACACATTTAGCATTAAGTAGACTGCCACGTATGTGGTAGTTCATGGGTACAGAGTTTTTACCAAAGGGGATGACAATGCACTTTTGGCACTGAGCTTGAGGCCATGGCTCTGACACCAGGCATCTGTCTCAGTGAGGCACTTCTGTAGGATGTCCACATCATTTGGGTACTCAGCTATGGCTCCTAGTTTGCAGTCATCTGCGAACTTAGTTAGCCAAAGGCCTTCTGTGTCAGCCTGTACTTCAGAGAAGTAGATACCAAACAGGAGAGGTCCCAGGACTGAACCCTGTGGTACTCCACTTGTCAGTGGTATGAAGTCAGATTTGGAGTTTGCAACTTTTACAGTGTGGGTTCTGTCATTGAGCCTGTTGGCAGCCCATCTTGTGACGTAGGGATTTATGCCTAGTTTAGTGAGTTTAGCTATAATTCCAGAATGGGGGATGGTGTCAAAAGCCTTGGCAAGGTCAAGATAGGCTGTGTGAATCACCTTACCCACATCTGCGGCTTTGGTGACTGCCTTAAGAAGTCGATCAGGTTCAGGAGGTATGATCTGCCTTTCACAAACCTGAACTGGGTGCGGTCCAGAGTTTGGTGGTTACCAATGTCTTTGTTTATGAGTTCCTTGATGATACATTCCATGGCCTTACAGACCAGGCTTGTCAGGCTAATAGGGCGATAGTTCCCAGGATCAGTGGTGGCTCCCCCTTTGTGGAGTGGGATAACTGTTTCTTTGCGCCATTCAGTGGTCACAAAGGCTGACGTGAGGCTATGATTGAACATGGTGCTTAGGTGGGGAGCCAGTCTGTTCTGAAGTTCGTGTAAAATACAGGCTGGGATGTTGTCTGGTCCCATGGATGCTGTGTTTTTGGCCCTGGTGACTGTCTCGAAGTACACCAGGTTTAACAGGCATGATCTTCCCTTGACAAATCCAAACTGGGTAGGAACTAGTGTTTGTACCTATATCTTTGTTGATAAGGTGCTGTAGTTCCTTGGGTCAGTAGAAGCACCACCTTTGTGCAAGGGGATAATGGTGGCTGCCTTCCATTCAGCTGGGACAAAGCCAGTTCTTGGACCATGATTGAAAAGAATACCCAGTGGTGATGCTAATTCATGTTTGAGCCCTTGCAGGATTCGGCCTGGGATGTTAGTGGGTCCACTGTGCTGTGTTTTTGGCCTTAGAGATACAAGATAGGGATTTCATGAGGTATTTGTGGCAGGGACATGGGAGTGAAGTTTCCACCAAACATGTCAGCTAACAGGTTAGCTGTGTCCACTGGCTTAGTATATGTGTTATCATTATCTACCAGTTCAGCGCACATTTGTTGATTCTCTCTCTCTCTCTGCTGTTCCCCCTTTCTTTAGTTATGTTGTTGAATATGTGACCATCTCCTGTTTTTTGAAAATGTCAGCCCTGTTAGCTGACAAGACAAACAGTTGTGGTGTTTTCCTCCCCAACCTGTCTGTTGTGGCTGATCTAACCTAGGCATTCCTCCCTTTTATTCAGTCAAGTATCTGTATCCTTTAAACTCCTCCGCCTCTTGGTAACTGCTTGTCCTGTATTGCTTTCACAGTTTCTCTCCATATCTGTTGCATAGTACGGCTCACATTTATTTATTTATTTTTGTTCAAATAATTTTATTAATTATTCAAGCAGAATGATAAACTTTTACATTTCAAGCAAGAATAAATTATAATGAACTATTTACAAATGTACAAATGGCCTCAAACCAAATATGAAATAAAAACAAGAAAAAAAGAAAAAGGAAAAACAATTTGAAATACACAAACAGAGAAAGTTGCATAATATTAGAAAAAGTCATTTCACTTCATCACTTAAGGTAAAATTATGTCTGTTTTAAGTGTCTCAGTAAAAGAGAGAACATTCTGCCAAGGATTATTAATCCACTTCCTAGGAAAGATTCTCATTTCCTTTACTCTGATTTTCAGCAGTGCTACATCTTTCAGTAGGATTAGAAAATCATCAAAGGTTGGAGCGGAGGATATCTTCCATTTCCTTGTGATGCATTTCTTAGTAACTGCCATTATAGTCCAAAGAAGGTAAAGGTCTTTGTTTTTTAACAACAGTTTCATTTATATTCAGAAGAATTAGTGATTTTGACAAAATAAAGGAATCTGTAAAAATGGCTTGTAGAAATTCACCAATAACTTCACAGAATTTCTTAATATGAGTACATTCATACATAATATGAGACCAATCAGCATTACATTTTGAGGAACATCTCCAGCAAGTTATGTCATTAGAATTGTTGAATCTAACAATTTTGTTGGGTGTATAGAAAGCTCTATGCAAAAGCTTCCATGAAACAATTTTCCAAATTTGTATGTTGGAGATAATAAACTAGTTTTATTCTCATTTGATAACCATAATGGGTATTCTTTAGTGATAACTATCCAGAACTTCTGATTAGGATTGGCTTTGTAATTTATAATAATTTTATATAGTTTTGAGGTTAAATTTGTCCAATTAAAGTCCCTGTAAATTACTTCATGTAGAAATATATGAGTTTAGGAATGGAAGTAAAAGAAGAACTATCTATTGTTCTGCATAAATCTTGTGCATAGGGAAATAGACTGTTAAGAGCTGAATTTGATAAATCAAATGTATTAATTATAACTGCCTTACATCCATGACTAGCAAGCTTTCCATACACTGGAACCAGCATGTAAAACCTTTTGCTTTCCAAGAATTAAGAGTATTTGAAGAAATGTTATTGAAGAAGTTTTTTTGTAATTTTAAAGGAATTAATAACTGTAACCATAGTTTAATATCAATATTATTATTGACAAAGCTCTGGAAAATATTGTAAATATAATTTATGTAGTTTAGATTGGTGGGTTTAGTAGAATTGTATTGCAAATTAATACAGATAATATGCCAGAGTTTATTCATTTGTTCATTTAATTGTAAGTTTTTTTTGTCAATTTACTTTCTTTTAGGACTATAGTAGTATGTAAAGTTTTCCATGCAGCAGAGAATTTTGGATCAAGCCAATGTATTACTGTTTTGAAAATGGAAGCTTTAATATAAGATTCTAAATCAGGAAAGTTAATTCCTCCTATTTTCCAAGGTCTAATATGATTTAAAAAAGCTACTCTATTCTTTTTTGGGTACCAAAGAAAATTTATAAGGATCTTATTTAGTTCTTTTAAAAGATTTTTACTGGGAATTATAGGGATAGCTAGTGCAATGTAATTTACTTTTGGGAGTAAAACCATCTTTATTAACTGGAACCTGTCTTCAGATGGTAAATACAATTTATTTCATTTCCCAACTAATAATTTTAGGGTATTCACAATATTATAGTTAATAGATAAAGTTAATTCTAAGTTTTAGCATAAAACAATCCCCAGATATTTTAGAGAGGTGACCTGTTTCCCAATCATTTGGTTTATGTTAATATTAGAATTTATTTTATTTAACAATATATGATTGGGTTTAGAACTATTGACTCTTAAACCTGAGATATGATAGAATTTTTCAACTAGTAAATTTAGTTCATGTAGCGATTCTTCTGAGTTAACTAAGGTGAGTAGTATATCATCTGCAAAGAGCATTATTTTGGAATTAAATTGGTCAAAAATGTTAATGCCTTTAATTTTGGGGTTAAAACGAATTGCTGATGAAAAAAGTTCTTTTGCTAATGCAAACAACATTGGGGACATAGAACACCCCTGTTTGGTACCCTTAGTAATTTCAGTAGCTTCTAAATGGGCCTAATTTTACATAGGCCGAATTGTCTTTATAAATATTTTTTATTAAAGTAATGAATTGTATAGGGAAATCGTACATTTGTAGTATTTTAAAAAGATAATCCCAATTTAGTGAATCAAAAGCTTTTTCAATGTCTAAAATGACTATTAGGGCCTCATGTTTATCTCTGTTTAAAATGTCTATGATGGTTACAATTCTTTGAATGTTATGAGTGTGTCTATTATGAATAAAACCAGTTTGGTAGTCACTTATGACATGAATGAGTGATTTTTTAAATTCTATTAACCAAAATAGACATAAGAATTTTATAGTCATTATTAAAGAGTGAAATTGGTCTATATGAACTACATAAGTTGAGATTTTTATTTTCCTTTAATATAGGGGTGATCAAAGAATATCTCCATGAAGGTGGAATTGTGCCTTGTGAATATGCTTCATTTAGTGCTTTTTGCATAATTGTTATAGCAGAAGCTGGAAATAATTTATACATTTCAGTAATGATTCCATCTATACCTGCAGCCTTGTTGCTTTTACTTTCTTTAATTTTTCATTAATTTCTTTGAGAGTAATTTGTTTTTGAATATTTAGGATTAAGTTTTCTGATATTTTGTTTATATTTGAGGAGTCCAAGCCTAAGTCTAAGTTATTATGACATGAATCATTATTATTGTAATGTTTTGTAGAATGAAATGTAAAGGCTTCCAAGATGTCACTTACATCTGAGGCATTTTTTTTTTATTTTTCCCCTCATGAATTATATTTGTGATATTATTTTCAGCGGAATGTCTTTTTAATCTCATAAGTTGGTACTGGGCTATCTGCCCGAAGGCATATATTAGCCCAGCCACATCGTGCGGTATTCACCTCCCCTTTCGTAGTTCCCTAGACCCTTGTACTAGCAGCTAGTACCCTTGGCCCCTATCTAGTAATGCTTTTGGTGTGATCCTCGGTGTGAACTTTCTGTTACCCATCCACTCATCAAGGTTCCTCTTGAAGAGTGATAGTGAGGGGCTCTGTCTTATGTAGATAGAGACCCTGTTCCATAGTAAGGGAAGTCTCTGCGAAGGGAATCTATCCCTCCAGCATGTTCTATTCATTGTTCTGTTGAGGTTTATATCCCTAGAGCGTGTAGCTCGAGTAGATTTGGTTTTGCTAAGATGGAGCATGTTCAACAATTCTGGATTGTACATGGCTCTGTACGTTAGACAGAGATCGCCTCTGAGAAAGCGGTATGCAACAGAGAACAGTCTTAGCTTTTTCAATCATGCTGCATAGGGCAACTGTTTGAGGCCAGTAATCCTCTTGGTTAGGTACCTTTGTGGTCTCTCCAGCTGCTGGAGATGGCTAGCCAGGTACATTTCAATTGGTGTATTGTACTCAATAATGGGTCTGATGAGGGAAGAGTAGAGGGGCACCATTACATCCTTAGATCTTGATGCGAACACTTTCGTGATCAGATGGGTCACATAGAAGGATTTTCTAACCACTTTGGCAACATGGTTATCAAAGGAAAGCTGACTATCTACTTGGGTCCCTAGATCCCTTATTTCTTCTTCACATTTCAGGGGATTACCTCCTATGTTGTAGTTTGTGGTTACTCTGTTTTTTCCAAAGGGGATTACTACACATTTTTTTTGCATTTAGCTTGAGACTATGGCTTTGACACCATGCATCAGTCTCATTTAGGCCCTTCTGGAGGATCTCCATGTCGGCCGGAGACTCTATTATAGCACCCAGTTTGCAGTTGTCCGCAAACTTAGTCAGCCACAGCCCTTCTGTGCTTGCCTGTACTTCTGAGAAGTATATGCCAAACAGGAGGGGCCCCAGGACAGAGCCCTGAGGCACAACACTCGTTACTAGTCTGGATTCGGATATGGATCCCGCTACTCTTACTTTATGGGATCTGTCTGAGAGCCAGTTTGTGATCCATCTTGTGACGTAAGGGTTTATGCCCAGGCTAGTGAGCTTATCAATAATACCTGAATGGGGAATGGTGTCAAATGCTTTAGCAAGGTCAAGGTAAGCCGTGTGTACCTCCTTTCCCTTATCTATAGCCTGAGTAACTGTCTCAAAGAAATCCACCAGGTTCAGGAGGCATGATCTTCCCTTGACAAAGCCGAACTGTGTGGGGTCCAGCAACTGGAGGTTCCCAATCTCTCCATTTATGAGTTCCATAATGATTCGCTCCATAGCCTTACAGATCAGACTGTTCAGGCTTATTGGTCGGTAGTTCCCAGTGTCAGTTGTGGCCCCACCCTTGTGTAGCGGGACCACCATTGCCGTGCGCCATTCTATGGGCACATATCCTGTGGAGAGGCTGAGACTGAACATGGTATTAAGATACAGGGTTAATTCCTTTTGGAGCTCACGTATGAGACAGCCTGGGACACCATCTGGTCCCATGGAGGCAGTGTTTTTAGCTTTAGATAGAGCCTTGTTAACCAACGTATCAGTAATAATTAGGCTTACACAATCCCCTAGAATGGTAATAGGCCCTGTAGGTGGTGGTGGGGGGGGGGGGGGGGATTTGCACTGAACCTGTCAGCCAAGATGTTGGCAATGTCAGAAGTGTCAGTGTATTTTGTTCTAGCTCAGAACAGAACTGAGCGTTGCCATTTAGGTTTTTGATGTAGCCATAGAAGGCCTTATGGTTATCCTTGGCATCCTTGGTAACTTTCTTTTCAAAATTAGCTTTAGTTGACTTGATGAGGGCCCTCAATTTCTTACTAATGCTGATCAGGGATGATTTTTCTACTTGAGATTTGGCCTTTTTTTGTATAAGTCTCCTTCTTTTATTGTAAAGTTTTCTTATGGCCAGGGTCCACCAGACTGGTTTCTTCTTGCTTGAGGAAGGAGTCTTGGTTTTATTTGGGATAGCACGGTCCATGCAATCCTGAAGATGCATATAGAGTGCCTTGGTGTAGGATTCCGCATCCTGGATATCATTATCCTTCTGCAAGGGAATAGTGAAGCTTTCCACTTCGGATGCAAGTAGTTTGAAGTTTGCTTTGGAAAGGTTTTTGACTATGGTTTCTTTGATTGGAGGAGGTGGAGAAGTGAGGATGTCCAGGGTTATCAGTTTGTGGTCGGATCTGACCAAGGAGGGGGTGATAATGGGTGTGGTACAATGGGTGCCCATATTTGTGATGATTAAATCCAGTATGTTGTCCCCTCTAGTGGGGGAACATACTTGTTGTTCAAGGGTATTTGAATTTATAAATTCTATGAATCGCTGAGCATAGGAGTTGGAACACTGGTAGTTCGCCCAGTCTATACCAGGGTAGTTGAAACCAACCAAGATTATGGTGTTGGGTAGGACCTTTATATTTTCCAATGTCTCAAGGAATGCAAAGTGAGCATCTTGGGACATGGTGGGCGATCTATAACCGGCTACGACTTGAAATGTGGTTTTGCCTGCTGATAGTTGCGCGTGGATGATCTCTGGGGCATCATGCTGCGCTACTAACCTGGAGATATGGGTATCCTTGATGAATATGGATACACCTCCGCCCTTTGTACTGCTAGATTATTCATATATTTGGGTGAGACAGAGAAATAATTTAGTTTTAATTTTTCCAAAGTCAAATTGGTTTTGTGAGTTAAGATATCATTGCATTTTTTATTCAATTCCCCAATTTCTTTTTTTTTGCAACTGAATCTATCACATTCTTAGAGTTAATTTCTATGATTTGTTTTTGAATATTAACTAATTCTGATTCCCATTCCTTTGTTTTGTTATTACACCAAGTAATAATTTTGCCATAAAGATATGCCTTTAGGGAATCCCATAAAATAACTATGTTTATGTTACTAGTATAATTTGTATCTAAGAAGTATTGTATTTCCAAGTCCAGCCATGGTTTAAACTGTTTTAATTTTGTGATGTAAGCCGAGATGCTTTTAGTAAATGTCAATCTCTTGAAGTCCATTTGAAATTTAAGAATGAGTGCATTATGATCAGATAAGGGGCAAAGGATTATAGAAAAATATGATATATTCATTTTTAAATCTTGGGATACAAATATTTTATCAGTTCTCGTTTGGGTGTTGAATCTGTAATCACTGTGACAAAATAATAATGAGTTATCTTAAGATTAAATGAGTTTAATAATCGCAAATTATCTGTCCATTTTTTAAGAGTTCTCCCTGTAGAAGTAATACGGAAAGGTCTTTATAAAGTACAGTTAAAATCCCCTCCCAAAATTAAATTATCCTTCGAAGTTTTATTGATGAGATCTATATGCTTTTTAACTGTTCCTACTCCCATACCAGGGAACCAATATAAGTTCACCAAAGTCCAAATTCTATTACTAAATCTTATTATTACAGTTGATAAAAGACCATCTTTGTCTTCATAGTTATAGATAACTTGAGGATTGGTGGCACTTTTCCTGCATAGTATTAATACCCCTCTATTTTTTTTTTTTTTTTAACTATATGATGATTTAGATAACCCTAGAAAGTCATTTGGATTCCAAATGAACTTATCATTAGCTTTAAAGTGAGTTTCCTGCAAGAATACCACTTGTGCTTTATTTAATTTTAGATATTTAAGTAAGTTGGATCTTTTCCTTGGGTTATTTAAACCATTAACGTTCAAAGAAAGTAACACTATGTCCATCTTGGTTATTAACTATTGAAGAATATTTGAATTCCATATAGTGACAAGATATTTTGTTACTTAATTGCTGAATAACTTTCATACATATATTAAATCTAATAGCAGATTATTGATTCCTTTTGAGTTATATAAATTAGAACTGAAAAAAAGGCCAGAAAAATAAGAAAACGTGTATATAGTAAATGATCTCAAACATGTGTACAGACAGGTACTTAAAATAATCTTTTATCAAACATTGAATGAAAATCATCCCCAATCTGACAGAACTAAAAAGTTCAGTCAGATTAACCCTCTTTACTGAAAATAAGCCAAACTCTATTGAAAGATTAGAGGCTCCATTAAATGTTATTCTGGAGAATGTATGGTCGATTATTCTTCGGCATAAACAAGTGAATTTTAATCAATAACACACACGAATAAAAGCTCATTGTGGAAAAACACTTGATATGTAATTCTGACAATAAAGTTCATCATAGTTGACAGTTGTGTGTGATAAACTAGGTACACAGTTTTGTACTGAACAAATATTTGTATAGTACAGGTAGAGCATCATGAAAGGTTTTACAATAATCCTGTTTCATTAGTAGATCCCTATACACCAGCTATTTCATTTAGTATCTGAGTTATAAGGTACACTATAGGTTGTGTTGTGGGGTATAATAACAGTAGTAACAACTGTAAGCCTGGGCTTCTACTTTTTACAGGAATATTTGGGAATGATCTCTTCTACTGTCTGTATGTCATATCCAGAAAAGTAGTGTGCTAGTGCTTTCCTACAACTCTTTACTTTCTGCAGAACCACTAGCATAATAGGAAACAATAAAATCATTCTCCTATAAACAGTGAATCAGTATATTTTCTAAGATATCTACATTCTCTCAAGTGAATTAGATTAAGAACAGAGATCACAGTAATCTGTGTATAAAAAAAACCCTTTGTGTATACAGTTGCTATTAGAACATTGCTGTCAAAGATGTCTAGCATGTAAAAGAAGCATGCATCTTACTTATTACATTACACAATGCTCCAAATTGAGAGTTAGATTGTCATTATAATTTAGAATAAGCTCTGACCAGATTACTGTTGTTGTTTTTTCTTTCGGCTTATCCCGGTTAGGGGTCGCCACAGCGGAACTCCGGTCCACTAATATTGTGGATTTTTACATGCCGAGATACCAGCCCTGATGCAGGAACCTTCAACGAAGGCACGCCCATTCACACATGCCTCCACACAGAAAACGCTCTAGCTGAGCATCGAACGCGACAAAGTATTGCTCTGAGGCGACAACGCTACCGCAGCACCACTGCCGCGGGATGCTCTGAACAGATTAATGTAAATGATAAAATATTAGAATTTTCAACTTAAAATAAACACAAGCCACAGGGTTCTAATTCACAGACATACAGTGTTTAAGCATAAAAATCAATACATTTTAATACTGCATCATAGAAACGGAGCATTGACAGTAAAGTGTTCTATGAAATGTTACCATCCTTTAAAAAGGAATTAGGATATCCACTCTGTCAAGTTCCTAATAATAGTGGCATTTCAACACAGTCCGTATCCTAAAGGGGAAAATATACCGTAAATTATGCTTCTTTAAATGAATTGTCTAGAAGAAGCAGCATACATAAAACAATCACAGGTATGGACTCAACACCTATAATGCCTAGTTACTATATCATACTTCAGATAAAAGTTTTCTCATGGTACATGCCACAATATAAGGTAAAAAAACAACTAGTACATTACACACCCTTTCCCACTTGATGTAATTGTTTCCCATTCATTACAAAACATTCCTTATTACAATCTGGCTATGATAAAACGTAAGCATCATAAGGTCACATTCTTATTTTAATTGTTGACCAAATCCTGTGTAATTTATGTCAAACTTAGAATATGTCTTATAAAGGAGCTATTGTTATATATTACTGCTTTGCCCTCTATGTCTGTATGGCTTCAAATGTGTATACAATATTAATTTTAATTATATAACTGAATTCCCTAGCTGAATTATTTATGTAAGATCAGCATATATATGTGTTGTTAAATATTTTTAAACTAAATACACTCATGTACCTTGGAATTTCCTTGCTTTATAAATTTAAAACACATTTTATGTTCAAAGATGTTAGGGAGTTCAAAGGATCTACTGTCTCTTTAAGGCAATGAGGAAATGTATAGGGGCATGTACCATAATGTCATTGACAATGTTTTCCTAGAAACTCTTACAGCAAATTATGTAGGGCAGAACACTGATTCCCTCAATATTTGGAATAGTATCCATTAGGACATTAGCAAAGGGGTGTAGATTACAGTACTAACTTCCATGAGAAAATTTCCTGTGTTCACAAGCAGAAGAAAGTAACTATATGAAATCAATCATTAGGCATCATCGCAACCCTGCTGATGCCCTTCAAAGGTTCCCATTCTATCCAAACACACCCACAGGCCAAACGAGACACTAGTATCATGAAAGGGAGACAACCAGAGTGTGAGAGAAAGAAATGAGCACTATGCAATAAGAACCCAGCAGTTGTGACGGCTACCAGCAAACCTATAAAACCGAAACTAAAACATACTTTGCACTTAGATACAAACCATTAGCTGATGCCCTGTCTTGTACCAATTGTTTTGAGAACCGAAGTTTCTCTTCTTCAGTGAACACATAACAAATTCCAGAGACTGTTCACAAATATACAAGCAAACATCAAATTAGGTTTGCAACAAGTTGGGACAAAGGCTTATCATTCCACCGTGCACTCAACATGCCCTTCCAGCAGTCATAAAACAATCGACATTCTCAGCTCAGTCTTGCCTCCATTAAATGCAATCTTTCCCAAAGGAAAGAAATGACAGCTCTGCACAAACACAAAAGAACACAATACAAATATTCCGTGAAGCATGTATTGACAAAATATGACCTCGTATAAGTGAAAATCATTGACACCGAGACAAAGTGCTGTCATGGCAAACACCATGGTGACCAAAGAGATCAGAAGATACAAGAGCAGTGGTACATGGTTTAAGCAGTATCAAAAGTGTTTAACCTTCACAGTTCCGATATGTAATAGATCACATCAACCCCATGTTCAACATCACTGACCAAATGACTGAAGCGACTCTGTCTATGGACATCCATGAAACAAAATCCATTTTCTCACGCCACAAGTGTCATGAGTAATGTCAGAAAATGCTAGTGGTAAAAATAGCAGGCATGTATACAGAAGGCAGTTTATGCATACACAGGCATATAAAGGAGCTATTTTTAAGGATGAATTAAAAGCTGATGTCATGCTGGATGAATGGTATGCAGTCTGGTTAGGTACAAAATGTATGAGGAGGTTAGTCTACATTGTTTAGCTTTATTAAGAATGTTTGATACTTTGTGGTGGGTTATAACATTGGAAAAGTAATAAAAAAAGGTAAATGAACAACAAACAAAAACTGAGCAGTATTTAAGTTAATGCGAAAAGCACATTTGCATGCCCGCTATGTAAACAGGGATGACAGTTTACAAGTCTTGAGTATGAGAAAGCTGTTTTTTTTTTTTTTGTTTGAAAAGAAAAAAAAAAGTGGTTTTAACTGAAAAAACAAGACTGTACTTTATATAATGATTCCACAGAGACAAGAAACAATCAAATTTAACTAAAGGGCTTGTTTCATTACGAAATTATAATAAATATATGCTTAAAGCTTATATGCCCTTTGTAAAAAAAAAATATATATATATATATATATATATATATATATATATATATATATACTTAATGAAATCAGAAACATTCTATGTATTTTCACTGTTAGATTTCAAATGTATAGGATGTGTATCAGGGATTTTCTTAAACATCACTTTTCTACAGTTTCCCAACCCAAGATAATGTTTAATAGCAGTGTCAGTTAGACTGTTATCAGACTATTGTATATAAGTAGCAAACAAACCAAAAGTATATATATATGAAGCAATGACTATAGTGAAAGGAAATTAGAATTCTTTGAACCACTCATTTTCCAAGACCAGATTTAAACTCCAGATATTTCTGACAGGAAATTTTTGAAGAATATATTCCAAAGTTAGTATATTGGTAGTAAATTAGTTAAAGAACGTTAAATAACTTTTTTCCTAGAAAAAAATTAATATTTTCCTGTTATTTAAAGTATTTTTATGGAGCTCTAAAAAAGTTCTGCTTTCAGTCTGCCATCTAGGCTCCGCCTCCCACTTGCATTTATTTTTGTTGAAGACTTCTAAACTCTTCTTGTTTCCTCAAGCTAAAGCTATAGTGTCTACTTCAAATTCTTGGCTTTCTTTTTAAACATTAGAAGTTTTACTTTCTAAATTATTCACATTTAAATTTAATGTTATATCTACAGTGTATGTAAAAAGTGTACACACCCCTTTTAAAATGCCATGTTTTTGTGATATAAAAAAACAAGACCACAATAAATCATTTCAAACCTTTTCCCACCTTTAATGTGACCTGTATAATTCAATCGAAAACAAAATATGGTAGGGGGTAAAATATAAAAAAAAATGTACAATAAGCTGGTTGCATAGGGGTGCACACACTTAAACTAATACTTTGTTGAAGCACCTTTTGATTTAATTGCACCTGCCATTAGTTAAAGAGACTGATTAACCCCAAATAAAGTTCAGCTGTCCTAGTAGGATTTTCCTGACATTTACTCAATTGCCTGCTACAGCAGAAGCCATGGTTCGCAGAGAGCTTACAAAGCATCAAAGGGTTCTCATTGTTGAAAGGTATCAGTCAGGAGAAGGGTACAAAAAAAAATTTCCACAGCATTGGATATACCATGGAATGCAGTGAAGACAGTCAACAAAAAGTGGAGAAAATATGGGACAACAGTGACGTTAAGAACTGTACGTCCCTCCAAAATTAATGAAAAGACGACGAAAGCTGGTCGGGTAAGTTGCCAAGAGACCTACAGCAACACTGAAGGAGCTGCAGGAATTTCTGGCAAGTACTGGTTGTGTACTACATGTGACAACAATCTCCCGTATTCTCCATATGTCTGGACTAAGGGGTAGGTTTGCAAGACGGAAGCCTTTTCTTACACAGAAAAACATCCAGATCTGGATAAAATTTGCAAAACAATACATCAAGTCTCCCAAAAGCATGTGGGAAAATGTGTTATGGTCTGATGGAGACCAAGGTTTAACTTTTTGACCACAATTCCAAAAGGTGCATTTGACGCAAAAACAACACTTTGCATCACCAAAAGAACACCATCCCCACGGTGAAGCATGGTGGTGGCAGTATCATGCTTTGGGGTTGCTTTTCTTCAGTTGGAAGTGGGGTTTTAGTCAAGGTGGAGGGAATTATGAACAGTTCCAAATACCAGTCACTTTTGACCAAAAACCTTCAGGCATCTGCTAGAAAGCTGAAGATGAAGAAGAATTTCACCTTTCAACATGACAATGACCCCAAGCATACAGCCAAATCAACAAAAGAATGGCTTCACCAGACGAAAATTAAAGTTTTGGAATGGCCCAGCCAGATCCCAGACCTAAATCCAATAGAAAATCTGTGGGGTGGTCTGAAGAGGGCTGTGCACTAGAGATGCCCTTGCAATCTGACAGATCTGGAGCACTTTTGCAAGGAAGAGCAGGCAAATATTGCCAAGTCAAGATGTGCCATGCTGATAGATTCCTACCCAATAAGAATGAATACTGTAATGAAATCAAAAGTGCTACAACAAAGTATTAGTTTAAGGGTGTGCACACTTATGCAACCAGCTTATTGTACGTTATTTATTTTTTATATTTTTCCCAACACGACAATGACCCCAAGCATACAGCCAAATCAACAAAAGAATGGCTTCACCAGACGAAAATTAAAGTTTTGGAATGGCCCAGCCAGATCCCAGACCTAAATCCAATAGAAAATCTGTGGGGTGGTCTGAAGAGGGCTGTGCACTAGAGATGCCCTTGCAATCTGACAGATCTGGAGCACTTTTGCAAGGAAGAGCAGGCAAATATTGCCAAGTCAAGATGTGCCATGCTGATAGATTCCTACCCAATAAGAATGAATACTGTAATGAAATCAAAAGTGCTACAACAAAGTATTAGTTTAAGGGTGTGCACACTTATGCAACCAGCTTATTGTACGTTATTTATTTTTTATATTTTTCCCCTAACAGATTTGTTTGTTTTTCAATTGAATTGTACGAGTTATAGGTCAAATTAAAGGTGGGGAAAGTTTTGAAATGATTTATTGTGGTCTCGTTTTTTTATATCACAAAAAACTGGCATTTTAACAGGGTTGTGTACACTTTTTATATCCACTATATATGAGCGCAACCTTTTACCTTATCAGACCCACTCCCTAGAGTTTCATTTTTATTAAAGTTTATCAGTCCCACTGTCACTCCCTTCCATTCTTTTATTTCACTACACTGAATATTAAAAAAAAATCTTAGAAGTCAATGTACAGAGGCAAATATTATGTCTAAATATCCCAGTTATGTAAGTTCTTTACATCTGTATTCTTGTGGTGGTTTCATTAACTTCTCCCCCATGCCTTATTAATTCAATTTCTGGGTACGCCTGTATCCATTCTTTCCTCCTGTTATATAGCAGTAGATTTAAATTCTTTTCTAGTTTAACTAATAATTTATGAACAGCTAATAAAACCTAGATTAGTCATCATTACTTGTAGCAAGTCCTTTTACCATCTCCACCAAAGTCTTTTCTTTTGGTTTCAATTGAACAGATCAGTATGCATTTCAGATCATTCTGTTTCATACTTAACACTGCTTTCACCTTCCTCCTTCACAGTTTCTAGAGCATTATACTTTGTCATTTCCTTAGTGCGTTCCTGCACTTCTCTGGCCTTATGTTTTGGGGGTGGGAGAACTAGAAAAAGTTTTATAGGGAACATTTTTCCCCCTAACACATTTAGGGTTAATAGTAATATTTCCAGTTTTGTCACTCTAACACTTCCATCTGCTGGTGAGGTTCTTGATGGCTTTTAATGGATCTACATATGTATTAGCAATAGGAGGGCAGAACACACTAAAAGTATGCAGGATACAGGAGTTTAAACCTCAGATTTATTTCCCTGCATTTTTTAAAGCAGGAAATGAATGGTCTCTTTCTTGTCTGAGATTGGCTAAAACAGTCATTATCTACAAAGACCCTGGACTCACTAACCTATTGTTCATTTATTCCGTAAGCTTGACAGGATATCTTTCAGTTGATAAGACAGTAATAATCAGTCGTGGTCATGAATGTTTCTCTGGTCTCGTTACTGGAATGTTTATCTTGTGCCCTCTTTCTAGTTTTATTTTCTATAAAGGGATTCCCATACATTAAGGAATACAGTCACTCATGAAATTCTTCAGTCCTTCCCCTCCACCTTTTCTGAAACTGCCAAAAGTTTCAAATTATCTTGTCTGGACCGGTCTTCTAATTCAATCATCTTCTGAACAGTTTTTTAATACTTTGTCTGTTGCCCAGTCAGGGTTTATTGAATTTTTCTCTCTAATATCTGGAAGGATGAGAGCTCATCTGAGTGTTTAAAGTTTCTTCTATTTCAGTCATTTTCCTGTTAGTTGATATGATATAATTTGTCTATCTTCTGCTTATCTTGAAAATCTCTGTATGTATTTCATCTATTTTCCATTTTGTTGTTGTTAAGGTTCTTCCAGCCGTTTCTAACCATTCCTCCACACTTTTCCAATCTGGATCTTCACCTTCATGTTTATTTAATGTCATATCCAACTTTTTCTCTTTTTTTTTCCTTCTGCTCAATTTACTGGTAGGTATACACTTCTTTCTAGCAACAATTAGTTATCATTTCCCTTTTAATGTCAACATTCTGTAGTTTAGTGATCCCTCTGTGTGAAGCTGCCAAAGTAGCTACTCACTACACTGCCAGCATACTGGAAGTCTGGAGGCTGAACTGGAGCTGGATCATGGTCAAATAGGGACCTAGGCAGTTTGATGGACCTGCCCCCCCCCTCAGCCATTCCAGTGTCCTGTTACTTATCAGTCTCCCCCAGTTAATATAAACTCTGTTAAAAACTGTCAGCCTGCCAACAGATTTGGTGTCATCCTTTTCATTTGTCCTCAATGTGTGGGTTGCAGATTTGATCCTCAGATCTGACTCGGCCACATTCTACAGACTTCAGATCAAACTGTCAAGCTCCTCCGTCTACCCATAATGCCCTACCCCATTCCCATTACCTCAATCTCATTTGCCACCATCTTGCATGGACATGGATCCTCTCGAAGCATTTAAGCGTTTCAGTAGTTGTAAGTGTACCAGTTTATCTATATCTCCTCTTTATATTTTCATATATATTTAGATTTTACCTCTCTCTAGTTTCCGGTACCCTCTTCATCACGTTTTCTTTCTTTTAACAAAGTAAGTGTTTCAAGTATCATTGTTGGTACTCCTTCTGTCCTATCCCTTTATTTCCAACCTTTTTTAACAGGGTATTTATTGTTACTATTGTTGGTAATTTCTGTTATATTTAAAAAAGAAAAAAAATCCTTTATTTTTATAACTTATTGCTTTATAATTAGTGTCATGGCTGAAATACCTACAGGTTTCAAAAAATGCACTTCCTGTGAACACAAAATCCCTAACTTGGATGCCCACAGGGAGTGTGTTTATTGTTTAGGTGCAGTGCACTTTTGTACAAATTGTACCATTTGCGCTGGATTTAGCTCCAAGATTATTGCTGATAGATGTAATAAGCTAGTCCTCAAGGGGTTGCTACCACCTTCATCTTCCTCTTCATCAGGGGCTCAAACCCCAGTAAATCTTCAAAGCCTCCTCTGGAGCACAGGAAAAGATCACTCCAAAGTATATGAAGACTTTGTCATCCTTGGAGCCGCTCAAAACATATGAAAGTCTTCAGACCCGACTTTGTTGGAGCCAAAGAAAAAATCTTTGGACCCTAAAGCTTCAGCTCTGATAGTCATACCTAGTACTTATCCTGTGCATCCCACAGATCCAATATTGGGTGTTTCTCAGGCACTGAGAACTAATTTGCCTGAGTTCATCATAGATCCCACATCTCCTCAGCTCCATTCCCCTCTTATGCAAATGCCAAGAAAGTACTCCTGACCTCAGTCAACTACCTCATCCATCAGGTCCTCCAAGAGTCTGTCTGAATCAGAAGTGGGTAGGATGATGAGGCAGTTCGTCAGAGCTGATATCCACATGGGGATTATTCCATGTCTCCCATGAGATCTGTGAGGCTTCTGTTCTCCTCACAATGCTGTTATATCTCCTTCTCTGATTCATCACTCAGTTTTGGAACCCCAAGATCTGAGAGCCCCGATAGTACTGGTGTAGGAGCCAGAGAGAGTCACGTCTTTGACTCTGACTATATCCCTGACCAGTTTTGCTCCTGCTCCTCAGATTAGGATGAATGTAGGAACCTTTGACTCTGACTATATCCCTGACCAGTTTTGCTCCTGCTCCTGCTCCTCAGATCAGGATGAATCTTGGAGCCAAAGTGTTGGCATTGGATCCTTGAGGCTGGGATCAACTCCAGTGTTGTTGGAGCCTTCCTTGCCCGTCGGAGCCTCATCATTAGACAGCTCAGGTCCAGCTCCCTCCTCAAGGCAGTGATCTGGTCAGAGTTGTGGCCTGCCTGCTTTGAAGATTTTGGCTCTGGTGTAGCTGGCCATGGCTTCTCTGGGTCTGTCGGCCTTCAAGGTTGTGGAGAGGGTTTCCTGCTTTCAAGAGGCCTGGTCTCTCATCTTCCGCAGACCCTCCACCGTGTCCCCCTTTATTTCTGAGCTCTGATCCCATCAGACCTACTCCACAGGGAAAGCCAGTACTCAGTAGTATGCAGGCAGTTCCAGTAGAGGAACTGCCACTCTGTTCGGAAACCTCTCCAGAGCATCCCACTGAAGAAGTTAACCAAAATAGAATGTGCAAAAGGAGGCACTTAGACTCCCTTATGGAATCCCTCACTGAAGATAAGGACTTAGACGAAGGGGAACTGTCCCCCAGATCACCACCTGATGACGTCTCATTTGGAGACATTTTGGAAATCTTTAAGCAAAAAGATGGCTGGTCCTCAGATAACCCATCCCCTGAGGAGTCAGCATTCTTGGAAGCTCGTTTTGGCCCATCTACATCTTGGGTGACTCTCCGGCTGATGAACTTATCAGCCTAATCTCTCACTGGGCATGGAAGGAAATTACTTTGTGTTCCTCGTTGAATGGACAGAATTTTAGTCCCTTCAAAAGATAGACAACATTAGAGCAAAGGTGTCCCTGTTGTTGCGATGGTTATGGCAGCAACTACTAAGGAGGAGCTTGTGGAACAGAGCTTTTGTGTCCAACCCCCAGCAGAGAATCTAGGGAGTTAAAAAGGTTTGGAAAGCATGTATTTGCATCAGTGACATTTGCCTTGTTGTCACTGAACTAGTTGATGCACTTTACTACAGTACAGAGGGATTTGGCTAAGGAACTCTCAATGTCTTTCTCAGAGTCCATGTCTCCAGAGGATTACAAGACATCATCCTCGCAGCTGGCCAGTCTTTTATCTATATCGAATGCGTCCATGAGGCTACTTTTGCATTCTGAGGAAGATATCTCACGGGCCCTCCAGTTCAGGCATTGGCGTAAGGAATCATGCCTGGATATGGCTTTGCAACTTTGCAGAGTCTTTCAAATCTTTTTTATCAGTGCTCCCTTTGATAGGACTTCCTTGTTCGGCCCCTCTGTGAAAGAAACACTTTCCCGCAGTGAAGAGGAAGAAAAGACCCTGTCTGCCCTAGAGGTTTGCTTTGCTACCCCTCAGCAATTCCTTTCAAGGAATCAAAAGAGGCGAGAAAATGTGGTTCTGCAAATCCCAGGGATCTTTCTAATATTCACGTGGAGAGGGAGTTTGAATGGATGACACCAGCCTCATGACAGGGTAGATCTGAAAAATCAGGATTCCTTTCCATATAGAACGTTTCAGTGCTGCCCAATTGCCCGCCTCTAGAGGCAGTAGGGGGAACATTTGTCATCACACCCAGACACCTGGGCTACTATAACAAAAGATTCTTGGATGCTAAGAATAATATCCAGAGGTTACTTTATACTATTTTTCCAAATACTGCCTCCGAAAAGAAACAAGCCTCCCAACTTTCTGCCCACTCAGAGAGATGCCACAGCTCAAGAAATGGAGAAGCTTTTAGACAAGAGAGTCATCCAGGAGGTCCCATCAGACCAGAGAGGATTCAGAACTTACTCATAGCAGCTCACTTGAGACTGCAAGGATTCTGGGTGTTTCCGTACTTAATTGGCTTCTCACCACTGCAACCGAGCATCTTCAGGAACAGACCAGGGACTCTCTGCAGCAAATTTGCCAATCTTTAGGCATTACAGTCAACATGCCCAAAACAAAGCTACTACTGGTTAAGAGCCTAGAGTTCATTGGTGCTCATCTGAATACTGTAAGTCAGACTGCCTCTCTACCCCTACATCGTGTGAGTACACTCATGCCCCAGGTTCAGCATGTCATTTGTCATCCTGCTTGTCCCACCGGGCTAGTTCTTCAGGCTGTGGGGTCCATGGCAGCATCTATAGCATTAGCCCCATTAGCATGTTATATGTATGTTCTGCAATGGACTCTAGCTGTTCAGTGGTCTATTCGACAGCCTCTTTATTATCCAGTCAGACTCGGTCAAATATGCTGAGACCATCTTCAATGGTGGATCCATTTGAATGAGACTCTCATCAGTCGCCAATTTGTTCTGTCTCCCCCCATAGCCACAGTAACCATGGATGCTTCCCAACTGGGATGGGGTGCATTTTTTGGGAAGGATGGTCCAAGACAGGTGGTCACCCCAAGAGACCAGTTCGCACAATACTGTCCTAAAGATGAGAGCAGTCATCTTGGCATTGCAGGCTTTTCAAGATGTTTGCCTCTAGAGACCATTGTGATTCAAGCTGACAAAATGTCTGTAGTCTGTTACATCAGCAAAGAAGGGAGAACATAATATTACCCCCTATGTCAGGAAACTATGAGAGTGTGGCAGTGAGCAATTTCCTGCATCCACTGTATAGTGGCAGTACACATCCCGGGGAAATACAGTGTACTAGCAGACAGACCCAGCAGGTCCATTTTGATGCCTCATGAGTAATCTCTTAACCAGTGAATGGAGCAGGAAATTTTCTGTCATTGGGAACAATCTTGCTGTGACCTCTTTGCCTCTCCCCACAACCTCCACAGGTGGCATCACACAGAGATGCTGTAGTCCACATTTGGCCCTGAGGTCTCCTCACTGCTTATCTCCCAGTAACCATAATTCCAAAATTCTTACAGAAAGCCAGTTAGTTGAAGAGTTCAGCTGTCCTTATTGCCCCTTTCTGGCCTCACCAAGTGTGGTTCCCCTTCATTTGGTCTCATCTTCTTTATTTTCCTTTGATATTGGACCCCAGTCCAGAGCTCCTATCACATCCCTCGGGGATAAAACATCCCGATATTCCACCCTTCCAATTAACCACATGGTTTCTCCACTTCCTTTGATAGCTAGACAGTCCAGGCTATCTTCCCTGGTTCATAATATTCTTTTGTCATCACAGAAATATTCTACTAAGAGGATTTACAAGAGCAAATGGAAAAGATTTTCAGTTTGGACTTGAAAATGACATTGATCCATTTACTGCCCCTGTTTTTCTTTCTGGTCTGTTCCATTTCATTTAGAGTTTTTAGCTTATCTTTTTAAAGAAGATGCTAGTTTTTCCACAATCAAAGTACATTTGGCAGCTATGTCAAACTTTCACTCTGGAAACAATGCTTCTTGCCTGGCTGCTTCCAAATTATGTAAGGCCTTTCTGCTCAGACCCCCAGTGAAAGACATGTCACCTCCATTGGATTTGACAGTAGTACTACAAGGTTTAATTTAACAACTCTTTGAAGCTTCAGCAAAATCTGACTTAAAATTCCTGTCTTGAAAAGTAGCCTTTTAAGTTACTATTACTTCTGCTAAAAGGATTTCCGAACTCCAGGCTTTTTCATCAAAAGACCCATACATTGTTTTTCATAAATATAGTATTGGTTCATAAGTTAACCCATCTTTCCTACCAAAAGTGGCTTCAGAATCAAATATAGCAATAACCCACGCCTGGGTATGGGTAATGCTGAATTTACCCAGGGTTGGTGTGGTTTGGTCACGAGGGCGAAGCCCGAATGGCCAAACAAAGCCAACCGTGGGTAAATCCAGCATTACCCACACCCAGAAGTGGGTTATTGCTATTATACAATGACATTATTTAAGAAAAAAAATAATTACTTTTCTTAAATAATGGCATTGTATAATGCCTCCTTCCTGCCCTTCCGCAGCTGTCTGGTATTCTGCGGCAGTTCTGATGGTACTGTACATGCGTATGCCTACGCAGTACATCAGAGCTGTGGGCAAAAGCAACAGAGAAAGCAAGATCTCCATTGCTTTTTACAAACTGTTTTGCTATGTTAAATGGGTTTAACATAGCGAAACAGCTTTAAAAAAGCAACGGAGAATCTCCGTTGCTTTTTTTAAATCTGTCTCGCTATGTTAAACCCATTTAACAAAGCGAGACCATTTTGAAAAAAAGCAACGGAGAAAGCAAGATCTCCGTTGCTTTTTACAAACTGTCTCGCTATGTTAAACTCGTTTAACATAGCGAGATAGTGTGAAGCAACAGAGATTTTGTGTTCTCTGTTGCTGTAAAAAAAAAGAGTTATAGTAATAGAAAAAGTCCGGGCGACAGGACCTTTTTCTATTACTATAACTCTGATTTACAACGTGCATGCTGACCAATCAGCGTGCACGTTTTTGAATATTAATGGGAGGTCGTTGTATAATATAAATTAAACCATTCACCTACCAGTCTTCTTTCCAAATTTTTCAAACAAATTGCACAGACAATTACGTTTCTACTTACACAGAAGTAAAAAATTTTAAAAAAAGACGAGTTGTTTGTCTTCTTTTCACTGAATCGGCTGGGTTCTCCAATTTCTAAAGTTACATTGACTAAATGGATAACTAATTGCATTTCATGGATTTATTTTCAGCAAGGCCTGTCCCTACCAAAACTAGCTAAGGCCCATTCAGCTAGAGCCATGGCCACCTCCTCTGCCTTCTGGTCTAGAACTTTCATTCATTATATTTGTACAGCAACCACATGGTCTAATGCTCATACTTTTATTACTCATTACAAGTTGGACTTAATTTCCAGAAGCAGAGTTACCTTTGGTTCAGCAGTTCTTCAGAATATCCTTCCATGAGGGCCACCCATAATTTACTTAGTTGAGGACTCTGTCCCATACATTGTGGAAGAACAAAAAGGACAACATCAGATATTAGTTATGTATTCAGCAAAACTAGTTATCTGTGTTGTCCATTTTCATTCTTCAACTCCCATCCCTCTTTCCCCCTTCCTGCTATCTTCTGGAGTGACCTAATCGATTTTTTGGGAATTTGTAGTTCAAGATTTGAGCCCTGCTCTAATTTTGTATTCTCCTTTTCTATTATACACTGAAATATTTGTGGCAGCAAACTTGATCTGAGGTATTGAGGATGGACTGGGGCTTTATGGATAGAGTCAAGAGCTCGAGTTGGGTGCGAAGTCTGTAGAATGTGGCCGAGACTGATCCGAGGAACAGATCCATAACCCATATGCTGAGGAAGAGTGAAAATGGACAACACAGATGCCTAGTTAAGGTGACTATATAACTAATTTTTCTTCTTTATTTTTGAAATAAGACCCTGATGGGGATTTAATTTAAAACTTTTCATTTATTTATTCTTTGTTGACTAGGTTAGTCACACTAGGCTAATAGCGTCTTTTCAGAGGAGACCCGTGGTAGTATTTATACTACTAGGGGAAATTTAGCCAGGGTGTCTTGCAATTTCCCTTTACTCTTTTCGATAGCGCGGGTGGATGCAAAAGATCTCACAGCACCTATTAATGCAGATAAACGGAGCATCAGTTTAACATTTCATCTAAAGGATGACACACTGGAGTGCAGTGGCCCTCTTATACTGTACTGCAGTATCAGCAGTGCATCTACATGATGTGTAGTAGAAACCCACAGCCTTCTGTGCTGAAGGCGAGTATGCTAGCTGTTGCGCTACTAACACTGCTTACAAATGTTTTAGCACTATCACTACAAAACAATTGCATATTGAAAACAGACTTAGCATGAGTAACAGTAAACTTCTGTTTTCTTGAAGCTCACAATCATTGAAAATGCATTGAAACTCACATTCATTAAAATGCACCTGACTAGTGGCAGATTAATTGTACCTTGGTCTCTGGGCTGTTTTCAGACCATGGGCTCCTTGCATATATTTTTGGACCATACATAAATGCATGTGTTATTTGATTCACATTCCTGATTTAATGTGTTTCTTCTTTAACATCTGTCATAGTGCATTTTAAATTTGTAGTTTTGAACATTTTTCCCATTAAGCAGTGAAGGAAAATGTATGAACCAATAAGAGATAAAAGTACTCATTTTAGAACATTTCAACTAAGCGTAATGAAGTAAACCCAAAGATTTGGTAGTTGGTTTTAGAGGATTAAGGCTCTTGTCTCCTTTAGTTAAGGTACAGGGTTTAAGCCTGAGCAAGTTAATTAACTAGCCCTCTCTAACTAGGGCGTTACACACACACACACACACACACACACACACACACACACACACACACACACTTCGCTTGTATCTGCAAGTTTCCCCATGGCATTCATGCTGCAAAGTCATCCTTAAGTTGTTCCAGTTTTTCGGAAATTAAATCTCATACGTTGATCTAACTCTTTCTCTGTGTCTGCGTTTTAAAGCAGCTGCATGCATGCAGACACAACAGAGACAGAGTAAGACATAGGGAAAAATAATTAAATTAATGAACACAGAAAGAGAGACTCTTTCCATTGTAAGATACAGCGAAGAATTTGCAGTTGCCAAACAGGCCATTTCCAGATGAATTGCCATCTTTGTCATCTTCTACCACCAGAAGATTTATTGGCCCTTAACTATTTAATGATAGAATATTTCCCTTGTGGAGATGGTTTGGCTGCCTCAAGTGCATATTTTTCTAGAATGTGTCAGTTCAGACTTCTGTAACATGACCATTCCAAATAATATAGTTTAGACCTCTAGTCTAGTAGTGAAGCACCATTTCAGATGTTGTTCTTCTACATCTTATCTTGAAGGCCATTTTCTGGTTCTCAGGCAGTTTCATCCTCTTTGTGATTTGAGATCACTGGGGCTCTGCTTAGCTGTTGCACACATTGGGAAGAACTCCTTAAAAGTAGGATTTAATAACGGTATACAACTATTTAGCATATCATTCGGTTGTGGAGTCTCAGCATGCACTGGTAAATAAAGATTGCAAATTATGGGAATAGTGTTATGGAGTTTGTAAAACTTTTTTTCTCTCCAACTTTCATTTTATGCAACACATTTAGGTCAACATTTACATTTTAGTGCTTCTGTTTTTTTTCTGAATCCTGCATATTTTGGTGGGAAACTTCATCTTATTTTCTTTATGAGACTGAGAAACTGGGGCCTTTGCTAACAGTTTACATTATTTCATTATTTGCTTTAAACTGTTAGATATCATTATGACTGAGTTTGTGGATTAGATACCTGGTTATTTGACACAGTTGCATGTACATTTAATACTTTAGTACTGATCATCTTTTGTGTAGTGTTCAGTCAAAATAAAGATAAAGAAGTTTTGCACACTGGATAGGGAGTCTTTGATTGTAACTGTTAATTTAAAACAATACATTCTGCAGAACGTCTGTAAAGCAGCGTTTTAGAAATGGCTGAATGGTTTACATGAATCAAGGCACCTGCTGTTTTTTTTTTTCTCCTACAAATTTGTGGCTGTTACAGTTTATCAGCAGTTGGCTTTAATTCAGATATGGACCACTGCTGTTTGGAATTGGTATCTTTGAGTAGGATTAAATAATTTGAATTCCGCAGTGAGAATATATTTTCTTAATTGTTGAACCTTTTGGTTTGGAGCAAAAATTATTTTAAAAAGGCACACACTGTCTCAGTTTCTGGCATATTTCTGGACTCTGAACCTAGTATCAACTTCTCCATAAAAAGATTTACCACTCCCTTAGACATAAATATATATGTATGTGTATAGTGTGTATATATATATATATATATATATATATGTATATATATATATATATATATATATATATAAACTTCCAGCACTGCTGAGAAGATCAATATAAAACTTCCCTCAGTTTGTATCTTTTGTACTCCTTAATTGGAAAGATATAAAATGATTACAGGTGGCTATGGTTGATGACCTTGCCTGTTTGCTCAGTAACTCCCTATGATGCTCATTACGCAACAGATGGTTAAAGTACAAAACAGAATGTAGCAAAAAATGTGGATTGGCAAGTGGTTGCAATTGCGAAGAATGCTTTTAGAAAAACTGTGAAGCTGATTGAAGTATTGGAAAGAGAAAAGGGACTGGACTTTGCGGAGTTGGTGAAAATTAGGAAGTTAAGAGTGGACAAGATTTAAAATATCATCATTGGGAGTTGAGAGAATGTGTTGACAGCCTGCGACTGCATTAGAGAGCTGCTCTTCTGGGAGATCGCTGAGTATAATGCCCCTTTGTTATGTACTTGTCCAAACATTTGGCACAACTTGAATGCCCACAATCCTCCTTTGCAAAGATGATCAGGGCCTAAATTACAAAAACTATGTGGACCATCTCAAAGCCTTGTCCTTCTCAGTGTTGTACTGGCTACTGAGTGACAATTGCTGCCTCGCATACAGATACGCAAAAGATCCTTACCTGTCAGACCTACTGCACATTTGCAAATATGATGGGACCATAAACACCCAATCAAGAGTTCTAAATCTCTTTTGAAACATAAGTAGAGCATGTTGGAGGAATAGATATGTATCACAGAGAATGCCTCTTTAGAGTTTTCTTTTTCTCCACATAAAGCAAAGTACTTATCTTACATTATTCAGCCATAATCTGGACAAATGAGGGGGTAACTGCAAATTCATCCTCAGTTTAGCACCCTTGTCCCTCGTAGATAGGGGTAACATGCAAGTATTCTGCTCATCTGTGAGTTATTTGTACTTAAGGACTAAAACGTCATAGGAATGTACTGCTAGGCTTCTAAAATTCCTCATCCATCAGTAGCTTTGTAAGTACCTGTTAACCTATGAACCTACATGGTGTTCTGCATATGCACCGTATGGGTAACACTGAATTAGTGACCATAGTAATTATCATAAGCAAAAGAGTTGTTTAAAGTGGGTGGAAGGAAAATTACTGTAACTTTGATGTGGTGCTGTTGTTACCTGTTAACACGTTACGTTCCTCACATTGATTACTGCTACAATAACCTTAGTTATGTGGGTTATATCCTGTCAAAGATATAACAGCTGGCCAGCATCCAAAGCTTCAGGGTGCCGTCCATATGCCCAAACTGTAAAGCAGCTCTAGCCGAGCTGACTAAAAGACAAGTCTGGGCATGAAGCCCTTCAGGGCTTTACTGAGGATGAAGAGTACACTCCTCTGAGGCTTTTCCGATTCAACAGTCGGCTTGTGCTTTCCTTATCTGGACAGATAACTTCCATTTTCTTTTTTCTTAATTTTTACTGATGTTTTATTACTTTCCTCGTCAGGAAAGTTATTTTAATGCTAGGAGTGTTGTGTTTTAATCCATTGCCTCATGACTATAACATACTTTTAAACGGAGCACTCATTTCTGTTAGTTTAAAAGTAGTATCATCTAACTGTTAACTATTTTCTGTGGTAAAATTGTTTTTGTTTAGTGTTGTGGGACTGCCATAGTGTTTGAAAGTGCTTTTTACTGATTTTTTTTTCTGTTGGGGGAAAAAAATGAACTTTTGTGGACTGGCATTTTTACATGTTTCCCCCAGGGTAGAGGCGCCATTTTGAGCTTGACCATGAAACAGATTGTCACTCCCATGGTCGGTCTTTCTTCAAGCCACAGAAAAGAAAAAGTTAAGCAAACAGCCTTTGCCACCACAGTAGTATAGCAATTTGCCTCAGTCGCAGGTGGATGACACTGCTGTAGCCATTTGTTGTACCTCAGACCCCTCATCTTTTATCCTAGATCCCATGGTGTAGCACCTTCAGCCAATATGGACTGGGGGCTAGCTACATCCTCAGTGGTGGCTGCTGAGGTCCTGTCAGTGGGCAAGGGAGAGCCAGTTTTGTCTGTCTTGAGAGAGGGAACAGGAAAGGTTTACCTGTTGTGTCAGAATGCAATGCCCATCCCTGGGGAGAAATGGATACCATTAATAACACAGTTGGCCTCATTTTTCCTGTTAAAAAGAAACAGAAAACCAGGCACATTTATCTACTTTTCCTCAAATTTCTTTGGATAGGGGTAGTTTGCTGGGACTGGCTCAGTGTTTAATTCAGGCTATTGATTCTTCTTGTAGAGTAGTTTCTGGTAAAAGAAAGAGGGATGCCTTCTTTCCTGAAGAGATTCAAGATTCTGAATCTGAACAGGAAGATGCAGGGACAAATTCAGAGTTTTATCATCATATTTCTTATTCAGACTCAGAGGAGAGCCCTGCTTCTGATTCTACCTGTGGGGTTTTCTCTTTCTCTGAGTCTGTTGCTAGAATGGTCAAGTGTTTTCAGTGGGAGAACACTGAGGTTTCTCAGCCCCTAAAAATACTATGAGTTGTTACATAAGGATTTTTCAGAACCTACACCCATTCCTTTTGTCCTGTCTGCTTTAGAAGATGTGTGTCGTAATGCTCTGCAATTTTCCTGATAGTCAGCTGCCCCTAAAAAGGCAGATAGGATGTATAAAGTTCCTCAGTTAATAGCCTTAGTTGACTCCTCTGCTGCTAACCACATAGTTAATTCCAGTCCTACTTTTTCTAATAAGGATGGGAAAATTATTGATAGGTATGGGAAAAAAGTGTATACTTCTGTAACTTTTGAATTTCAGAATTTTCAATTGTTGGGCTCATACGTTAGTTTATTCTGCAATATTGTGAAATTATGGGGAATGGTTTATCTATAGTTTCTTCTTGTGAAGAAAAATCTGCTTTAAATAAGTTAGTTCCTTCTATTGCACAGGACACTCATTGTTTGCCATCTGTGTATGACTGTGTTGGTACTTCTTCCAAGGCTATGGCCACTGGTACAGTTTTAAATAGGTTTGTTTTTTTGCGTTCTCAGAAGCTTCCAGATGATGTTAAATGAGACTTTAAATTCTACCTTGGGTAGAAATTTAGTGTTTGCTCCCCCCCACCCCCACTGCAGAGGTGATCAAAAAGTGTGATGAAAGGGACAAGCTGATCTAGGGAATCTCCTAAGAATTTTCAGCTCTCCTGTTCAAAATTGTCTAATGGATTTTCTTTCTCCTCATGTAGTTTTGGCAAAAGACAGAATAAACAGTCTCAACAGAATTCAGGTAAACAGATGTTTAAGAAGTGGCAAGGAGGCTCCAAAGTGAAGTCTCACCCCTTCCAAAACTGAGGACACTCCAACAAGTGTAAATGACTATTCAAGAGACCTTGTGACTCTCTCCCACCCTGGCCGTCTTTCTCTTCCAGAAAGTCTGAATCTCCATTTTTCTCTTTGGCAACAGATTGTTCAGACAAATGGGTTCCAAAAAGTATTCATTAGGGTTACAGATGGCAGTGGGAGGAAATTCCTCCTTTCCAGGAGGAGGTCATCCTTCATCTTGCAGATCAGACTGTTTTGTTTCCACCTGTTCATCACATGTTCTCACAAGGAGTGATAGAACCAGTTCCTTCTTCTCAGGTGGGGAAGGAGTTTTTTCAAGGATGTTCCTAGTCCAAAAGAAAGAAAACACTTGGAGACCAGTTCTGGATCTTTCTTTCCTAAACCTGTTTGTGATAGTGCCCAAATTCAAAATGATGTCACTTCACAACCTTTTGCTTCCTCTTCCTCTTTCAAGTTTCCTGGTAACACAAGACTTAAAAGATGCTTATTGCATTCCTGTTCATCTAGACTTTAGGTGTTTCTTAAGGTTTTGTGTATCTGAATCCTGTAATCAGTTCTCTGCCTTACCCTTTGGACTATCCATTGCACCAAGAGTGGCCACAAAGTGTCTAGCTCTAGTTAATAATTCATTGCAAAGCTACAGGTTATCCACATTTTTCCATATTTAGGCAACTTGCTTATCTTTGCAGTCTTTTTCAAAATGTTACCAATCTGTCTCTTGGGTGACAGATCTTTTGCACAAGGTAGGATTCCAAGAGAACATTCAAAAGTCATTCTTGAAGTCCTCACACAGGATTGTGTTCTGTGATGTCAAGTAGACACCTTAGTTCAAATAACTTTTCTTCCTCAGGAAAAAATAGATCTTTATTTAAATCTATTTATAAGTTTTTCCACTCACACTTCAGCCACTGTGAGGGAATATCACAGTATTTTGGGTCTCATGGACTCTATGGTTCTCATGATACCCCTGGCAAGACTCCACATGAGAAAGATGTAGTAGTATCTGAAATCTCTTTGGTCCCAGCATCAACACCCATTATCTTTTCATATCCCAGTACTGGGTTTGTCAAAAGAGAAATCACTTGGTAGAGACAACGGATATCCGTAAATCAAGGTCTCCCCTTTTCCCTTTCTGTTCCAAAGCAGTCAGTCAACACAGACGCTTCAGACTTTGCTTGGGGAGCAGTTTCTGGAGAGATAAAACTGCAGGGGGCGAGGGACACCAAGGACAGGTACAAGCACATAAATGTCAAGGAGCTACTTTCCCTGATCAAGTCGCTCAGTTCTCTGAACCAGTTTTGGTCCCGAGACTATATTAAGTGGTTACAGACAGTACCACAATGGTACAGTGATGTTGGTACATCAATAAGCAAGGGGGAACCAGGTCGTACTCCCTTTACAGACTACCCATGTTAGCTTGGGATATGCCTTCACAGCACAGTGTCACTCTACAGGCAGAGTGCATTCTGCCAGAGCAAAATTGTGTGGCAGACGGATTGAGCATGACCAGGGCAAAGTCTCACAAATGGAAAGTAGATCTGGGGATCCTCCAAGATTTAATCCCTCTGTGAGGAGTTCATGAAGTAGACCTGTTTGCCTCCTCTCTGAACAATCAATTGAAAAAATTCTATTCCAGGACTCCATTCAAGAAAACCTGAAAGACGGAAGTATTTTCTTTTCTTTGGATAGGAATGTTCCTATGTGTCTTTCCACCAATATCCAGGGTACATCTGAAGATTCAGAAAGAATCCTTCAAGATTATTGGGATGACTTAACTTCTTGCCCAGGCAACCATGGTTCTTGCTTTTTTTGGAAATGGCCAGGGGCAATTACCACAAACTTCCTCACATTATGGATCTACCTACACAAGAACAGGGGTGTTTGATACACCCTGACACCAATCATCTTCATTTGACAGTCTGGATTATATGGTGTTAATGCATTTTGGGCACCAGTTTTCTCAGGACGTGCAGCAAGTACTAATGGAGCAAGAAAGCCTGCTACTAGAAAATCATGTATTAGCAAAAAGAAAATATTTTCTCGTTGGTGCCAACAACAAAACCAGCACACAATCAAGACTAGTTGTTCTCTGGTTTTGCAATATCTGTGTTACTGTCCTATTGCCTTTCTTATTCCCTTATCAAGTGTGTATTTATTAAACATTTCACAAATAATCTCCGTGGTATCCCCAAAGTCTCAAAACACCCCACTAAAGTGTAGTGGGCCCAAAAACAAAGCAGTGTAAGAAACTTCTCTGTGTGGAAGATTTAAAGTCCATATATTTCTAGTTAATCACTGTATATTAATCAGATCAGACAATAGTAGTAGAAGTATCAAACTTAAACTCGTCTTAAGTCAAAACAAAGCAAAAAATAATAGAAAATATATAATTGTACAGCATTACTAAGTATTCAAAAGTAATCCAAGCAAGGCAGGCAGTCTGTTTCCAGTCGAAAAGCCTTTAAGTACACAGACAAGTGATCCAAGTAAAACAAAAATAAAGTAATAATTTCTTCACAAGCTTTCTAAATATATATATATATATTTTTATCAGGCATGGGAGTGGTTTATTGTGCTGTAAAACAAAGTGTTATTGGTACACATGTTAAATTCACATCCCCCCATCAGTGTGACATTCGAGCTGGTCCTGCTCTACTTAGTAGCTGTCATTATTGTACACAAACCTGAAGAAGTCTAGAAGGATGAAAACGATCTTTAACAATAGTTTATGAAAATAGAAATTGATTTTTACATGCAAAATGTATATGTATATATTTATATATATTTTTTGATTGCCAAATGAACTAAGATTGATATATTTCCAGCCATGTTGTATATTGTCTTGGATAAAATCACAGACTTAATAATCTACTTTATAATCTGGTTAAATAAGAGGTACCACATCATTATAAATTTTATTTAAAGTACATAAGGGTTATATATTATTATGACAACTACTAAGTAGGGCAGGACCAACTCGAATGTCACACTGATGGGGGAAGGGATGTGAATTTAACGTGTGTACCAATAACACTTTGTTTTACAGCACAATAAACCACTCCCATGCCTAATAAAAAGTATATAAATATTTAGAAAGCTTGTGAGAAAATTATTACTCTATTTTTGTTTAACTTGGATTGCTTGTCTGTGTACTTAATAAAGGATTTTTGACTGGAAACAGTCTGCCTGCCTTGCTTGGATTACTTTCGAATACTTAGTAATTCTGTACAATTATATATTTTCTGTTATTATTTTTTGTTTTGTTTTGACTTAAGATGAGTTTGTTTGCTACTTCTACTACTATTGTCTGACCTGATTAATATATAGTGATTAACTAGAAATATATGGACTGAAAATCTTCCACACAGAGAAGTTTCTTAGACTGTTTTATTAAACATTTCAGTATGTCTGCCTATGGATTCTCCTCTTTCATGGCAGTCGCATGTCAAGATATTCTTGAAAGAGGTTTTGCATTAGAGGCCTCCAAGTAAAACTGATGGCCCCTCCTTGATATCTTAATTTTGTGTTAGAGAAACAAACACTTGCTCCATTTGAACCAGCTAATCTGGCTGATTTGCTCTTATTAACATGGAAAACAGTTTTATTGATTGGTGAAAAATATTGTCAGCTAAAGGATAAAGCAACTTTAGAATCAGACAGTCCAAATCATAAAAGATGAAATCCAAAGGGAACACCACAGACAATGCAGCAACATCCTTTAATAAAACAAATGAATCAGTAAATATTAACGCTTTCGTGTTCTGCTACTGAACGCTTCATCAGACATATAAAACAGACCATTCCATTTGCATATAAATAGTAAAATGCATCCAGTTACATTTCTCATTCAATTAACTCACTCTAGCACTTAGTGACGCTACAATAAATACTTAAAGAATGTTCAAAATATATCTAAAAACACAGTAGTATATTGTCCTGTTATATAACTCCTTTCTAGTCATAAAACCTAATGACAGCTACATCATCCTATAAAACTATTATATGAAAAAATATATGTATGTATATTATATAAACTATGTACCAAAAACATACATACTAAAACATGCAATTAAAAACAAACAGCAAACACCAATGCTTGAAGGCTTTAGCGATCAAAAAAGGTTTAAGGGAAATTTTGTCATTAAGCCCATACCCCTTATCTGGTTGCAACCTGCTGATCCATTTGACATCTGTTTGTTCCATTTGATTCTTAAGGTCACACAGCCTAAGACTTTTACCTGTTAACTCTAGCACCAGAAATTTAAACTTATGAGAGAGGTCAGTATCCAAAACATGGCGAGCTAAAGTGTTTGTATCATCTTCCTTATTCAATGCATAAAGATGTTCCCTTACCCTCTCTCGCAAGGTTCTGTTGGTTTTCCCTACATAGAAGCATGGACATCTGCTGCAAATGGCTAAATACACTGCATCACGTGACTTGCAATCGGCGTAATGATCAAATCTATATATCTTATGTGTTGTTGGATGCTCAAAAGTATTTCCATTCAACATACAACTACAATGATTGCAATTTCTACACGGAACAGTCCCTTTCTGATTTGGCTGTAACTTAGCTTGCTTGTTCGTATCATAACATAATAGTCTTTTCAAAGATTTAGTATTTCTATATGTGTATTTTGGTTTAGCACCAACAATAGCTCCAATTCTCTCATCAGCAGTTAAAATCCCAAAATTTTTAGTGATATCATGTATTTTTCTGTTGGTATTCAATTAGGGAATAACCATCTTTACATCTTGCCCAATAAGCTCTAACACTTGATGTGGTGGTTTTAAAGAAATTCATATCTCTCTTAAAGAAAGGTTTCCCCTTACCATGTCTGTGATTGACTCTTACATCTCTCAAAAAATTATTCTCACATTTCTATATCCTCTCTAACTTCTGTAGGGCATCATCACATGTAACATCTGAGGTGGTCAGCCTAGAGACTCAGAGTTCTTGACCATTTACATTGCTCCTGTGAACATGGGCAAGATGCATACTGTCACGATGTAACAGATTATTCTTCCTGCACTCCTTCCTAAACATCCCGGTCTCTATTCTTTCCCCTTCTTTCCAAATGCTTACACCTAAAAATTTTATATTATAATAGAACCTATTAGCAACAAACTCAAAAAAATCAGTGGTCTTATTAATGTAATCAGAAAAGTCTCAAAAACATCCAGTGGTCCATCCCAAACCATAAAAACATCATCTGCAAAGCTTGTATAGTAAGGGATGAACTTAGCATACTCGGTTTTATGTATATACTCAGCCTCCCAATGTGCCATCACTACGTTTGCATTGGAATTGGCACATGGGGTGCCCATTGCTACCCCTTTCACTTGTAACAATTATTTATCATAAAAAAAAGAACACAGTCTCTCTGAGAGAATGTATAGAAATGAAGAGAATAATTTTTTGAGAGATGTAAGCGTCAATCACAGTCATGGTAAGGGGAAACCTTTCTTTAAGAGAGAGATGATTTTTTTAAAACCACCACATTGTGTTAGAGCCTATTGGGCAAGATGTAAGGATGGTTATTCCCTATTTGAATACCAGTAGAAAAAATACATGATATCACTAAAAATTGGGGGATTTTAACTGCTGATGAGAGAATTGAAGCTATTGTTGGTGCTAAACCAAAATGCACGTATAGAAATACTAAATCTTTGAAAGGAGTATTATGTTATGAGAGGAACAATCAAGTTAAGTTAGTCAGATCGGAAAGGGACTGTTCGTGTAGAAATTGCAATCGTAGTTGTATGTTGAATGGAGATAATTTTGAGCATCCAACTACACTTAAGATATATAGATTTGATCATTATGCTGATTGCAAATCACATGATTTAGTGTATTTAGCCATTTGCAGCAAATGTCCATGCTTCTATGTAGGGAAAACCAATAGAAACTTGCGAGAGAGGGTAAGGGAACATCTTTATGCATTGAATAAGGAAGATGAGACGCACGCTTTAGCTCGCCATGTTTTGGATACTGCCCTCTCTCATAAGTTTAAATTTCTGGTGCTAGAGTTAATGGGTAAAAAATCAAACGGAACAAACAGAGGTTAACTGGATCAGCAGGTTGCAACCAGATAAGGGGTATGGACTTAATGGCAAAATTTCCCTTAAACCTTTTTTTGATTGCTAAAGCCTTCAAGTATTGATGTTTGCTGTTAGTTTATATTTAATCGCATGTTTTAGTATGTATGGTTTTGGTACATAGTTTTATATAATATATATATATATATATATATATATATATATATATATATATTTTTATTTTTTTATTTTTTTTCAAATAGTTTTGTAGGATGATGTAGCTGTCATTAGGTTTTACGACTAGAAAGGAGTTATATATAATAGGACATTATACTACTGTGTTTTTAGATATATTTTGAACATTCTTTAAGTATTTATTGTAGCGTCACTTTAAATGCTAGAGTGAGTTAATTGAATGAGAAATGTAATTGGATGCTTTTTACTATTTATATGCAAATGGAACGGTCTGTTTTATATGTCTGATGAAGCGTTCAGTAGCAGTACAGAAAAGCGCTAACATTTCTTGATTCATTTATTTTATTAAAGGAGTTTGCTGCATTGTCTGCATTGTCCGTGGCGTTACCTTTGGAGTTAATCTTTTATAGTTTTATTGATTGCTCTGACCTCTGCAAGAAGGATATCTGACTTGCAAGCTCTTATGGTGAGTCAACTCTACCTCATTTTCCACAAGGACAGGATTTCTTTAAGAACTAATCCTTCTTTTATGCCTAAAGTGGTATCTGAGTTTACTTTGTCAGACTATCCATTTTCCTGTTTTCTTTCCTGAGCCAGAAATTGAGGGAGACAAGATATACTTCATACCTTGGGTGTACACAAACAGCCCCAGTACTATCTTGACAGAGCTAAATCTTTCAGATCACCAGATCAATTGTTCATTTCTTGTAAAAGGTAAGAAGAAGGGACAACCTGTGTCAAAACAAACTATTTCCAAATGGTTGTCTAAGGCTATTACCTTTTTTTATACTCACCATGACAAATCTGTTCCAGGCAGGGTCAATGTCCATTCTACAAGGACCTTGGCTTCTTTGATAGCTTTTTGGAAAGGGTTGTATTCTAGAAGCTTCTACTTGATCCTCTGTTCATGCTTGTACAAAGCACTTTTAAGCTGGATTCTTTCTCTAGGTCTAGATCATGCTTTGCTAGGACCATTCTCTAGGGGCTCTTGGAAGCTTCTCCTTCCAACTCCCAAATATAGTTAACTGTGATGATCTACTCCTATAGGTAAGGCTACTACACCAGTGATCAATATGAAGAACATAGTGCAGCTGTGTAAGTTGAACTTACCATAACAGCAAATGTTTGAATGATCACTGTTGCAGTAGCCGTTCCCTCCCTCCACCCCCCTTGTTGTTTAGTCTGTTTTTTAAGCCAGGGTGTGGGCATTTATTTCTTTGTTATTCCTAGTCTTGTCCTTTCAGCGCTCAGCCTTCCTCACTCTGCTGACAGAAAAGCTCTGAAGTGCTTCTCGCCCAAACTTGTGTTTGTCAGCTCAGCTCGAGCTGCTTGCCAGTTTGTGTGCATGGAAAGTGCGCTGAAGCTTTGTAAGCTGGATGGCAATTATGTCCTTAGTTGGTTATAGCTGGTTGTAACCCATGCAGCTAAGGCTGCTACAGCAGTGATCATATGAACATCTATTATGGTAAATTCAACTTGCAGAACTGTATTGTTTGCAGTGAGATTAATCATGTCTTGTAATATTCCTGATTCATGCTTTATTTTAAGTGAGTATCTCAGCTTTGGAAGCTTTAACTTATAGTAGACAATTAGCTGAGCTGTCTTAATTAGAACATTTTTTACTGGATGTTTGATAAAGCATTGATAAAAAGTAGAATTTTTTATCCTAATTTGAATTCTGAATCAATTTATAGGCAAAAGAAATATTATTTAGTTTGGGGAACACAAGTTAATCAAAGGTGGCAGTGAATCTCAACATGTTTGGAATGAATAATCACAGTTAGTATCAATAATGATACTACTGCAATGGAAATAGATATGTTATGTGATGTTAATGTTAAGAAGAAAATAGTAAAATTTGAGCCAGCTGTATAATACAGTGCATCTATTACAGTGTGTGTGAAGACATGTAGGATATGGTGGCCTTGATAAGGTAACAAGAAATGCATTGCTTGAGTAAGCATGCTGAAAGAACTATATAAGAATGAACAGGTGAAAAAAAGGTGAGTGGATGCCTGTAGTGATAAATTTTACTTTAATTGTCATGATCAGAGAAGAAGACAAAAAAAAATATGAGTTGCAGTCAGCCTTTTGGGTTTTCTGTTAAGCAGATTAGGCAAAATGTCTGACAGCAGTGGCATTAAAGACTGGCAAGTAGAATTTCCTGAATGACATGGGAATGAAAGCTGAATGCACCGTTAGTGACATACCAGAGCTGCACTCGGTGTGTTTCCTTGGTAGGTGCAATTTGTAGTAATTATTGGGACTACATGTAGACCATACAAGCTTAAGAGGGAGGTAGTGGAAGAGAAGCCAGCTAATGTAATATATATTTAAGGAAAAAGAGCAGCAGGGGAGACAGGGAAGTATTACAGCATTATATTGCCTAAGGAGAATATGTCAGTTCTGATTGCATGCGCACTGATAGAGGGCTTAGAAGATGTTAGATAGAAGCACTTTACTGCAAGCAAGCTTCACACTGTCCTGCAGTTGACCATAAGAGAAAATTAAAATTAAAATACTTCAGAGAATTCGTAAAGTATAATTAGCATAAATGTGTTTACAGCAGAGTAATGGTTTAGCCTTACCATTTTTTTATAAGATGTATGTGTATGTATCCATTTATTTGTGCAGTAATGGGTGGAAAAGTAAAATGACACAAAATAAATTTGGATTCATGATCATTCATTAAATAATAATTGGCTGATAGGCAACAGCGTGAAGAATAATTGCTGACAGTCACTTTCAGTGAACAAAACAAAGCTTTTTTTTTTACAGTAGAAAAACGACACTACTTAGTGTTTGCTGAAATTGGCTTTCAGTGATAACGCCTTTGCACTGGTGTCAGTCGGACAGAGAGCAGTCGAAATCGTCTCAGCTGTTCATAAATTCATGGATATAAATATATAATCCTATGCTATATTGTAAAAGGAAATGACCTACTCTGGTGCTGTCAAGCAATATGTAATGCTGATTATTTTAACACTGTAGCAGGAAGGTGATATAAGATGGACTGTGATAATTTGTTGAGATGAGCTGTGTAAATTTAAAAAAATGAAATAAGGTAACTGTATTACATATAGGTTTTGTATAATGATCATATGTGTGTGTGTGTATGTGTATATATATATATATATATATATATATATATATATATATATATATGTATACATACATACATATACACACATGTGCATGTGTTTCTTTCATGATGTTTCAAGATCGGTAAAAAAGATTTAAAAAAAAAGGTAGGATATTTTTACCTGCACTTTTATCAAATAATACATGATTTAAAGTAATTTGTATGTGTTGCATTGAGCAATATCTAGCTGGAAGTTGACTGTTTTTTCAGTAGGTCTTATACAAGTGGTATTTTCAGTTAAGGCTTGTTAAAAAACCTGCATAGCCAGTGTTTTTTCCTGCCCCCTGCTATAAAGCGCGCTTTGGCGGGCTTTTCTGGCATTAGAGAACTTGGCATAGCTCCTCGTGGTCCCCTGCAGAGTTCCTAAGGCAGCAGAGAGTAGAAAAAGCGACTTTCTTGATTATAAGTATTTTTTAGCATTTTTTTATTGCTGTTTTCGATTAATTGTGCTTTTCGACCACTGTTTGTGCTTATTTTGCTGTTATATTACCTGTTTTTCTGTGCTTAAATTGTTGATTGCACTTCTTGGCTAAAGTTTTGCTTAAAAGTTAACAAACAGGCTAATACACTCAAGTGTACTAGCCTTTGATAGCAATTTAGTCGAATAACAAAGCATTTACTGTATTTTCTGTTGTTTGTTCCAAAAAAAGTAAAAAAACCAAAAAAATACGTCTGCTTTCCTAAACTTTCCTAGCTAGTTGTCCCAGAGACCAGATTTGCTGATCCCTGGGCTTTGTATTTGGTTCCTGTGTTCCTCCATTTTTTTTGTGTGGCCAGAGGGAAGTTTCTTTACTCACCAGTGAGAGTGGGGAGTACTGAGCTGCCTGTTTGTCCTCAGAGGAGTGGTTAGAGACAGCAACTTGTAATTCATTGGCCATTTTGGGTCATTTCCTGTTTTTTCCAGCCCCCTGCTATAAAGCAGGCTTTTCTGGCATTAGAGAACTTGGCATAGCTCCTCGTGGTCCCCTGCAGAGTTCCTAAGGCAGCAGAGAGCAGAAAAAGCGACTTTCTTGATTATAAGTATTTTTTTAGCATTTTTTATTGCTGTTTTCGATTAATTGTGCTTTTTGACCACTGTTTGTGCTTATTTTGCTGTTATATTACCTGTTTTTCCTGTTTTTCTGTGCTTAAATTGTTGATTGCACTTCTTGGCTAAAGTTTTGCTTAAAAGTTAACAAACAGGCTAATACACTCAAGTGTACTAGCCTTTGATAGCAATTTAGTCGAATAACAAAGCATTTACTGTATTTTCTGTTTGTTCCAAAAAAACTAAAAAAAACAAAAAAATACTTCTGCTTTCCTAAACTTTCCTAGCTAGTTGTCCCAGAGACCAGATTTGCTGATCCCTGGGCTTTGTATTTGGTTCCTGTGTTCCTCCATTTTCTTGTGTGGCCAGAGGGAAGTTTCTTTACTCACCAGTGAGAGTGGGGAGTACTGAGCTGCCTGTTTGTCCTCAGAGGAGTGGTTAGAGACAGCAACTAGTAATTCATTGGCCATTTTGGGTCATTTCCAGCCCCCTGCTATAAAACGCGCGTTAGCGCGGAGTTGCCACAGGAGCACACAAGAGCAGCTGCGGTTAATCAAGGTTAAACTATTCGGGCTACCTAAAGTCCATTCTTCAAATTTTCCCTTAAAACAGCCTTCCTTGAACTGTACTACTGATCTAACCAGCGTATCCTATAACTAAAAAGCTCATCTCTACTTGATTCCCAAGTAGACTATTCTCTATCTGTAAAGCCTAGCACTTGCTCCTACAGTACTTTTCATCTTGATATAGCACTTTTACTATAGATAGTATCCCACCAGCCTAAAACCCCTTTCTCGATCACCCACATCCCCCGGAGTCTTTTTTTTTAAGTTTTTTTGTCTATCCCTTCTAGCATGTCGAGGGATCAGTTGCTAGTGTCCTCTCCTGCTCAGCTGGTGAACCTGGGAATATTGAGGCAATGTTACAATTGCCTCATGTACACAGACAACCCTCTCCTTCTCCCACAAAACACAAATACATGCGAGAGATGCAACTATACAGCCAAACTGGAGGCTGAGCTCTCTCAACATAAGACTGGCAAGACCAGACAGGAGGAGAAGGGTACCACACACACCCAGTCTCACATAGTACTGTCACAACTTCAAATCATACACGTAAACACACAAAGACATACTTAGGAGGCTCTGATCAAAAATCTACCAAAACAGCAGAGGCCACCAAAGCAGACACCCAAACAACTGCCACCTCAGGACACAACACATGCAACACATAAACCACACAGTCAGTGTGCCAAACAGTCACAGCCCTTAAGGCCAAACACAATGCCAGACACACTCGTCATTGGTGACACCATAGTTAGACACACTGACGTCCCGCTTACCAGATTGAGTAAGGAGAAGGTCACAGTAAGCTGCCTGTCGGGCGCTAGAATCCGCCACATAACGCAAGCACTCAGGTCTCTCAACAGCAGGTACAAGTACGACTCAGTCATTGTCCACACTGGTGTAAACGACCTGAGACGTACCTCCTTGGACTACATGAAAAGAGACATTGAGGAGCTCTCTGATTATGTAGCCCAGGCAGGTATGACCCTGACCTTGAGCAGTATCCTACCTTCACCAAGAATGATGCCACAATACAGACATAAGATGATCAGCTTTAATAATTGGCTTAAACTCTGGTGTCATTCAAAGGGGATCCAATGTCTGTCTGCCTGGGATGACATGCTGGACAAGCCACGCTGCTTCGCAAGGGACGGCTTGCACCTGTCACCCCTGGGCTTCCGGATATTGGCAAAGGCTCTTGCCACCCCCATAGTGCCTTTTTTAGGCAAGGCTCAAATTCTAAACCTACCACCCTTGAACACAAAAAAGGAAAAAAAACTAAGGGTAATGCTGCTCAATGCCAGAAGTCTCAACCTCAAGATGCACGCACTCGAGGCCCTTCTCAGTATGGAGAACATCGATGTCTGTGCTGTGACTGAAACCTGGTTCAAGGCTCCTGAGAGCACCCCAGCACTATCAGGTTTTACCTCATGTCATGCCCGCCCCAAAATCCGGACAACACCAAGAAAGGAGGGGGGGTGTCCATATTCATCAAGGACACCCACACCTCAAGGTTGGTGGCAACGCACGATGCATCTGAGACCATCCAGGTGCAATTAACCATAGGCAAAACTGCTCTGCAATTTGTAGCATGTTACAGGCCACCCTCTCAAACTCAGGAAACTCACATAGCTTTCCTGAAAACACTGGAGGGGATAAATGCATCTCCAAACACCATCATACTAGGTGACTTCAACTACCCTAATATAGACTGGGATCACTACTCAAGCCCAAACACTCTAGCCCAAAGGTTCCTGGAGTTCATAAACTCAAATGCCATGGAACAACTAGTCACCATCCCCACAAGAGGTGAAAACATACTTGACCTCATCATCACGAACATGGGATCACAATGTTCAACACCGGAAGTATACCCCTCACTGGTGAGATCAGATCATAAACTAATCTCACTGGAGGTCCTCATCCAGCCCCCACCTGAGATAAAAAAGACCACAGTGAAGAACTTCTCAAAAGCCGACTTCACACTTCTAAAGACTAGTGTGGTCTCTTTTAAGGCCCCCGAGTCGGCAGTAAACATTACTCAAGCCGCTGAATCACTTACAAATGCCTTCTACCAGCACCTACAGGACTGCATGGATCAGGCAATCCCAAACAAAACAAAGACTCTTTGTACCAAAGGCAAGCGTCCAGTCTGGTGGACCCCAGCCATAAACAAGCTCTACAACAAAAGGAGGAAGCTACTACAAGATAGAGCAAAATCCTTAAAAGGTAAGACACCTTTGATCATTATAAGTAAAAAACTAAGAGCTCTCATAAAATCATCCAAGGCAAATTTTGAGAGAAAAATCGCTAAGGACTCAAAAGACAATCATAAGGCCTTCTTTAGCTATGTTAGAAACCTGGGAGGAAACTCCCAGATATGCTCAGAATTAGTTCAAAATGATGTGAAAATTACTGAACCTACAGACATTGCCAATATACTGGCTGACAGGTTCAGTGCAAACTCTCCCCCCCCCAAAAGGAGAGATATCTATACCAGAGGACTGTAGCCCCCCAAACATCTCTAACGCCCAGGTGAGAACTGCTCTCTCTAAGGCGAAAAACACAGCATCTATGGGACCGGATGGTGTCCCCGGCTGTGTGCTCCACGAACTCAACGAGGAATTAAACCCGCAGTTAGGACAGCTGTTTAATCTTAGCCTCACCTCAGGATACGTACCCAAGGAGTGGTGCACGGCAACTGTGGTCCCACTTCACAAAGGCGGTGCCTCCACCGACCCTGGAAATTACCGTCCCATCAGCTTGACAAGCCTGATCTGCAAAGCCATGGAGAGGATCATAATGGAACTCATAAATAAAGACATAGGGAACTTGCAGACTTTGGATCCAACCCAGTTTGGCTTTGTGAAAGGCAGATCATGCCTCTTAAACTTGGTCGACTTTTTCGAAACAGTCACCAAGGCCATTGATGAGGGAAAGGCAGTCCATACAGCCTACCTCGACCTGGCAAAGGCATTCGACACAATACCCCACTCAGGTATCGTTGAAAAACTCATCAGCTTAAATGTAAACCCATACATCACAAGATGGGTTGCAAACTGGCTAAGTGACAGAACCCACAGGGTCAGAGTTGCTAGCGCCATGTCAGACTCAAAGCCTGTCACAAGTGGGGTCCCACAGGGCTCAGTCCTGGGCCCACTCTTGTTCGGCATCTACTTTTCTGAAGTACAAGCAAACACAGGAGGGTTATGGCTGACAAAGTTTGCAGATGACTGCAAACTGGGCGCCATAGTCGAAAACACGTCTGACACAGATATCCTTCAGAAGGGTCTCACAGAAACGGATAACTGGTGCCAGAGCCATGGCATAAAGTTAAACGCCAAGAAATGCATAGTCATACCCTTCGGGAAAAACAAGGTTACCCCTAGCTACCATATAGGTGGCAATCCACTGAGCACAGAAGAAGTTATCAGGGATCTGGGGACTCAGGTTGACAGTAACCTTTCGTTTGACACTCACGTTGCTAAAGTAGTTAGGAAGACCTTCTACATTGCCCACCTGATCATGAAGGGTTTCACATCTAGATCAAGGGAGGTCATCGTCCCCCTGTACTCATCACTCATCAGACCAATGATTGAGTACAATGCCCCATTCGGAATGTATCTGACCTGACACCTGCAGCAGCTGGAAAGACCCCAAAAGTTCCTCACCAAAAGGATAAAGGGTCTCAAAAATATGTCTTATGCTGCCCGACTGAAAGAACTTCAGCTCTATTCAGTCGCTTACCGCTTGCTCAGAGGTGACCTGTGCCTGACATACAAGGCCATGTCAAACCCAGATTTGATGAACATGCTTCACCTCAAAAAATCTAGATCCCTCAGTACTACAAGGGCAGGAGACTTAAACCTTGACATGGTTATTAATAGGACGTGCTGGAGGGACAGATTCATCACCCAAAGACTCCCTATGCTGTGGAACAAAATCCCAGTACATGTGAGGCAGAGCACCTCGCTGGCCGTGTTCAAGAGAAATCTTAACCAATGGATGGGAGATCGCAGATATACCCCAGGGATTACCTCAGTGTCTCTGCTTGACAGAGGCACAGAAAAATAATGGGCATAGTTTTCCTCAAACTAAAGGGGTGGTGAAAGCCACAAAAACTCTGGGCTAGGCTTATAAATGCCCTGGGGCAGATAGCCTAGTATGAACCTATGAACCTATAAGTGGGGGTAGTTTACCTCATTGTTATTCGGTTTCTGTCTTATACAAGTGATACAGTGAATTGTTTTCTGTTTAAACTGTGAGCTTTGGCCAACTGAGACCTACATGAGTGGAGTTAAGTAGATTTTTACCTGCACTTTTATCAAATAATACACGATTTAAAGTAATTTGTTTGTGTTGCATTGAGCAATATCTAGCTGGAAGTTGACTGTTTTTTCAATAGGTCTTATACAAGTGGTATTTTCAGTTAAGGCTTGTTAAAAAACCTGCATAGCCAGTGATAAGTGGGGGTAGTTTACCTCATTGTTATTCGGTTTCTGTCTTATACAAGTGGTACAGTGAATTGTTTTCTGTTTAAACTGTGAGCTTTGGCCAACTGAGACCTACATGAGTGGAGTTAAGTAGATTTTTACCTGCACTTTTATCAAATAATACATGATTTAAAGTAACTTGTTTGTGTTGCATTGAGCAATATCTAGCTGGAAGTTGACTGGTTTTTCAGTAGGTCCACACCCACCCTCCCTGTTTTTGTCTTGGTGGCTTTGAAACTGCCCGCCCCTCTTGTAAATTTGCACTTGGATACTCCTCCTGGGCCCATCTCATTTGCTCACTCAAAAAAAAAAAATATATCTGCTTTTACTGTATTTGTGTTTCTTCCTACTTTATTTTGCTTTTGCGTCATCTTAAAAGTACTCAGTTGTATTTATTACTGCTTGGTGTAACTCATTCTAAGCCTTTTAGTTTAAGCACTTGGGCTTCAGACCAGTTGTTTTACATTAAGAAGGTTTGTGCTCTGCACTGTAGTGGCAGGACAGGTAGCTTACACCCTTCTAAGTTGGGAACTGCTGATTGAGGGCTCAGTGTCTGTTATTCTAAAAGTGTATTAATTCTGGTTAAAGCACTTGGGCTTCAGGCCAGTTATTTTACATTAAGAGGGTTCGTGGTCTGCACTCTTGTGGGAGGAGAGGCTGGACTCTGCCCTTCTGAGCTGGGAATTTCTGGTTAAAGGCTTATTGTGCCTGCATATTTGAACTGCTTCTTACTGAAACTGGTACACCTTGTTTGCTGTAGCATAGACTAGATCCAGGCCTGCTGAATCTAGCTTTGTTTGTATAACTTGAGCACTAATCCAGACATTCTTTAAAGTATTCAATTTATTTATTACTGCTTGGTAGTAACTTGATTAAAGTGTAGCTATCATTCTGAGTCTTTTGGATTAAGCAGTTGGGCTTCAGACCAGTTGTTTTATATTAGGAAGATTTGTGGCCTGCACTGTGGTGGCAGGACAGGTAGCTTACATCCTTCTAAGTTGGGAACTGCTGATTGAGGGCTCAGTGTCTGTTATTCTAAAAGTGTATTAATTCTGGTTTAAGCACTTCGGCTTCAGGCCAGTTATTTTACATTAAGAGGGTTCATGGTCCGTACTCTTGTGGGAGGAGAAGCTGGACTCTGCCCTTCTGAGCTGCGAATTTCTGGTTAAAGGCTTATAGTGCCTGCATATTTGAACTGCTTCTTACTGAAATTGGTACACCTTGTTTGCTGTAGCATAGACTAGATCCAGGCCTGCTGAATCTAGCTTTGTTTGTATGCTTGTTGTTTGTTTGCTTATTTCCCTGAAACGCTAATTCCACCTAAAACATGGCTTTTCAACGCTTCTGTGGATCCCTAGTGATATCTGCATTGCTTACTGTACTTATTTCCTTGTTTCACTTGAATGAAAGTTACTGTTTGTCATTTTTGCATTAAAGTTACCTGTAGTACATTGCATTTAAGTTACCTGGCACTGGCTCACTAAAGCAATTATATAGGTCAGCGCTAAAAAATTAAAAGCACTACACCCTCACAAACTCCCCTTGAGTACCTTGTTCCCCATTGGCCCTTTTTTTTTCAATTATAAAGGAATTCCCAATACTATTCTAGCATGTCCAAAGGTCAGTTGTCAATCTCCTCTCCGGTCCAGCTGGTGAATCTGCGAATCATGAGGCAATGTTACAACTGCCTCATGTACACAGACAACCCTCTCCTCCTCCCAACAAATTCCAACACATGTGAGAGATGCAACCATATAGCCAAACTGGAGGCTAAGCTCTCTCAACTCAGTACTGGCGTAACCAGTCAGGAGGAAAAGGAAACCACACTCACTACAATTCCAGTCTCACATAGACCTACCACGACAGCAAACCAAACACATAAACACACAAAAACATACTTGGAGGCTCTAAATAAAAATCTGCCTAAGCAGCCGAGGCCTCCAAAGCAGACACCCAAGCAACCGCTACCCCAAAACAAAACACGTGCAACACATAGCTCATAAAGCCAGTGTGCCGAACAGTCACAACCCTTAAGGCTAAACAACACACCTGATACACTTGTAATAGGTGACTCTATCGTCAGGCACACTGACGTCCCGCTTACCAGGCTGAACAAGGAGAAGGTCATGGTGACCTGCATGTCAGGCGCTAGGATCCGCCACATAACACAAGCACTCAGGTCACTCCAAGGCAAGTACAAGTATGACTCAGTCATTGTCCATGCTGGTGTGAATGACCTGAGACGTACCTCCTTGGACTACATGAAAAGAGACATAGAGGAGCTCTCTGAGCATGTAGCCCAGGCCGTTATGACCCTGACCTTGAGTAGCATCTTACCTTCACCAAGAATGATGCCACAATATGAAGACAAGATGATCAATTTCAACAATTGGCTTAAGTATTGGTGTCATTCAAAGGGGATCCAATGCCTGTCAGCCTGGGATGACATGCTCGACAAGCCACGATGCTTCGCTAGGGACGGCTTGCATCTATCACCCCTGGGCTTTCGGATATTGGCAAAGGCTCTTGCTACCCCCATAGTGCCTTTTTTAGGCAAGGCTCAAAAGACGAACCCACCTCCATAGGTATCACAAGGGATAAGAAACTAAGAGTAATGCTACTCAACGCCAGAAGTCTAAACCTCAAGATGCATGCACTCGAAACTCTCCTTAGCATGGAGAACATCGATATCTGTGCAGTAACAGAAACCTGGTTCAAGGCTCCCGAAAGCACCCCAGCACTACCAGGTTATACCTCATACCATGCTTTTTGGCCCCAAAACTTGGACCAAACCACAAAAGGAGGGGGAGTATCAATATTCGTCAAAGATACCCACACCTCCAGGTTGGTTGCACAGCACGAAGCATCAGAGACTATCCATGTGCAACTAACAGTGGGTAAAACTGCCCTTCCAGTTTGTAGCCTGCTACAGACCACCCTCCCAAACCCAGGAACTCCACTCGGCCTTCCTGAGAACACTGGAGAATATGAAGCTCTCTCCAAACACCATTATATTGGGCGACTTCAACTACCCAGACATAGACTGGGAGCATTACTCTAGCTCCAACACCCTAGCCCAAAGGTTCCTAGAATTTATAAAATCAAATGCTATGGAACAACTTGTTACCACTCCCACAAGAGGGGAAAACATACTGGACCTGATCATCACCAACATGGGGACTCTATGCTCCAGACCAGAAGTGTATCCCTCACTGGTAAGATCAGACCATAAACTAATCTCACTGGATATTCACATCCCGACCCCACCCCCTGCCCAGAAAACCACAGTGAAAAACTTCTCTAAAGCAAATTTCACACTCCTCAAAACCGAGGTGGAATCCTTCAAAGCCCCGGGCCTGTGGAAAATACGGCCCAGACCGCAGAATCCTTTATAAACGCATTCTATGAACACCTTCAGGAATGCATGGATCATACAATCCCAAATAAAACCAAGATCCAATCCTGCAATGGCAGACATCCTGTCTGGTGGACCCCAGCCATAAACAAACTATACAATAGAAGGAGGAAGCTACTACATGATAGAGCAAAATCCCAAAAAGGGAAGGTATCTCTGATCAGTATTAGCAAAAAAACTACGGGCACTCATAAAATCGTCTAAGGCCAGCTTTGAGAGAAAAATTGCACAGGACACTAAGGATAATCACAAGGCTTTCTTTAGCTATGTTAGGAACCTGGGTGGGAATTCCCAGATATGCTCAGAATTAGTCCAAAATGACAAAAAATACACCGAACCCACAGACATTGCCAACATCCTAACTGACAGGTTCAGCGCAAACTCCCCCCCCCCCTCCCCACCAAAAGAGCAAATATCTATCCCAGCAGAGTGCTGCCCCCCTGACATCTCAGATGCTCAGGTAAGAGCCGCCCTCTCCAAAGCAAAAAACACAGCATCAGTGGGACCAGATGGTGTCCCGGGCTGCGTCCCACATGAACTCCAAAAGAGCTAAACCCAAACATAAAACTACTGTTCAGTCTCAGCCTTACTACAGGATATGTACCCAAAGAGTGGCGTACAGCAACGGTGGTCCCTCTCCACAAAGGTGGTGCCTCAACGGATCCTGGAAACTATCGCCCCATAAGCCTGACTAGCTTGGTCTGCAAAGCTATGGAAAGGATCATCATGGACCTTATAACTAAAGATATTGGGGACCTACAGACACTGGATCCTACCCAGTTTGGCTATAAGGGCAGATCCTGCCTCTTAAACCTGGTCGATTTCTTTGAAACAGTCACCAAGGCCATTGACGAGGGGAAGGTGGTCCACATAGCCTGCCTGGACCTCGCAAAAGCCTTCGATACAATACCCCATTCGGGCATTATAGATAAGCTCACCAGCTTAAATATAAACCCCTATGTCACTAGATGGGTTGCAAACTGGCTCAAGGACAGAACCCACATGGTTAGAATTGCTGGAGCCATGTCAGACTCCAAGCCAGTTACAAGTGCCGTCCCACAAGGCTCAGTCCTGAGACCTCTCTTGTTCGGTATATATTTCTCAGAGGTACAGGCCAACATGGAAGGACTGTGGCTGACCAAGTTCGCAGATGACTGCAAACTGGGCGCCGTAATCAACTCTCCAGCCGACACAAGCATCCTCCAAAAGGGCCTCATAGAAACAGAAAACTGGTGCCAGAGCCATGGCCTCAAGCTAAATGCCAAATAGTGTATAGTCATCCCCTTTGGCAAAAACAAAGTGCCCACAAATTACCACATAAGTGGTAATCCATTAAGTACGGAAGAAGTAATTAGGGACCTGGGGACCCAAGTTGATAGCAATCTCTCATTTGACAACCACGTGGCCAAAGTGGTTAGAAAAACTTTATATAGCCCACCTAATCATGAAGGGATTCACATCTAGATCAGGAGAGGTCATCGTGCCTCTTTACTCATCCCTCATCAGGCCCATAATTGAGTACAATGCCCCTTTTGGGATGTATCTTACCAGACACCTGCAGCAACTGGAAAGATCCCAAAAGTACCTCACCAAGAGGATCAAAGGGCTCAAACAGATGCCATATGCTGCCCGGTTAAAGAAACTCCAGCTCTACTCAGTGGCATACCGCCTGCTCAGAGGCGATCTGTGCCTGACGTATAAAGCCATGTCCAACCCGGAATTAATGGACATGCTGCACCTCAGAAAATCCAAATCCCATCGAGCTGCGCGCTCGAGAGACTTGAACCTCAGCACTGAAATAAATAGGACATGCTGGAGGGACAGATTCATAACCCAGAGGCTCCCTTCACTCTGGAATAAAATCCCAGTCCAGGTTAGGCAGAGTCCCTCATTGACTCGCTTCAAGAGGAATATTGATGAGTGAATGGGGGATCGTAGGTTTACCCCGGGTATCACTTCTGTGTCACTGTTAGAGGCACAGTATACTAACCTCGAAAAAGGGCATAGCAAAATAAATTTAAAATGGGTGGCGAAAGCCAAACACACTCTGGCTAGGCTTATAAATGCCCTAGGGCAGATAGCCTAGTATGAACCTATGAACCTATGGAGGTGCCAAGGATGTGGGTTCTCCAGGAGTGACAGAATGTTGGGTGACTAATGTAAGAGAAGGGCTTCACATGAGACATCAGGTAGAATCAAGAAAACATTCCCACAAACTCAGGAGACAGCAGTAAAGTTGCAATGTAGAGCAGACTATGTGGTGGTAAGTGTAGAGGAAGGGAAATGGGAGTGATTTGATAACATTACATCATCCCCATGACACATCAAGTGAGGAGTCTGAGTGATTGTTGTAGAGGAAAAATCATTATGTTTGGAGAAGGGAGAAGGGGTCATTACTCACGGAGTTTCTGAATCTTTCAGGAGCAGACTGGAAGATCTTGAACATCAAGGTGGTGAGGGAACAAGGCTTGTTTAATTTATTGGTTATTGCTTGATAACCAGATAGGTGGGCTTGCCAGCTGACCTTTTCACACATGACACAGGCTTCAGTGGAGCCACAGTAAAAAAAAAGATGAAAAGTACAATATGCAAAAAGAGAAAACAGGGTTACCGAAATAGAAAACAAAAGTTTTACAGATCATGGAAGTTGAGATTACAGTACTTTAAAGAGGTTGCCCAGTAAAAACTCATTTACATATACAATCATTTATGTAGCATGAAATTTCAACAATATTTAAAATAGAATAGATTGATTGCGTTTCAGTTATTTGGTGTAGGATTGTGACCAGGAAAGATGGAATAATGGAAATCATCCTAACTGTGGTGAAGGAGAGTTAGGGACAAGCAAAAAAATATTAACAACACTGATCATGCCACTTTGCTGCCCAGAGTTAAGGAAAGAACAAGAAAAATAAAGGCAGTGATGATGTGGGATCTCAGAAAGGACAATCATAAACATGAAGGTGTGAAGGAGAATAGTGAAGGCATTCAAGTGAATAATTAATGTACTGAAATGAGTAATGGAAGGAACACTGAGGACTGTTGGTAAGGACTGAAGAGGATGCGCAAGCAGAAACGATCCTTTTTGGTTACAAAGTTTAGCAGTTTGAGCTTAAAAAGGACCTACAAGATGTGGAAGTAAAGGTGAGAAGAGAACAAAAGCATTGTTAATGGGGCAGCAAAGATACAGATTGGAAGATTGTTGGCAGAAGGTGGCCTTTTTAAAGATGAATTGCTGAAAATAAACCTGACCATGCTGAGTAATAGTGGTGGGGTTACTGAATGAATACCTCACTTCAGGTTTTGCTGTGGCAGTAGCAGGCTACCAAGCTGAGAACGTTCTGGTACAGATTGGGAAGAGTAGCAGATGGGACCATTATGGAAAGGGAGTTGTCTGCAATACAGGAGCTTGGGATACATGACCTTGTATGATTAGTCTCCTTGGACCTAGAGAGTCTGGCTGGTGGTCTTACTTATGAAGGCAAAAGATGGTAAGAGTGAAATTTGTATTGGGGTGTATAGCAAGAAAATAGGGGATTTATGGCCTGTTAATCTATCACCACTTGCAGGGAATGCCATATACAAAGAGTGAGAAAATTACTGTTGCATTTTTAGAAAGCAAACCTGCTGAGTATTCAGCATGAATTCACGACCAAGAAAAAGCTGCAAGTCAAACCTGATCCCATTTTGCACCTAGATTTTATATATGAACACAACAGAGAAGTGTTAGTAGGCATAGTCTGCCTGGACTTCAGCCAGGTCTGTTGCTATATTCCATACAGACAACTGCTTGAAAAATTGCAGGAGTTAAAGATATAAATGGCTTATGAACCAGACTGCAGTATGTTTAAAAGGGTTGAGCAGTGTTTTTTATTTGCGAAATGTATGTGATAATGTATGGAATAAAGGAAGTGACTAGTGGAGTACTGAAGAGGTTGCTACCGGGTCCAGTACTGCTTATCATTTTCATTTCAGGCATATCTGAAGAAACTGAAAATGGGCTTATCCTCACTGTAGATGATACAAAGTTGAAAAAATGAAAGGTGGAGGAATGAATTTGCAGAAGGGCTTTTAAGGACTAACAAAATTAACTTTGATTGTAGTTAAAATTTCATTGTTGACAAATGAGAAGTATTACACTTGGGTCACAAAAGCTTCAATCTGAAGTATCAATTAGGGGAAGTGGGGCTGAAAGTGTCAGAGGTTGAAAAAAAACACAGGGTTGTTTATCGCGTTTGAAGCCAGCCACTAGGTACAGAGGGCCAAAGACTGACAGAAGTGAACCAAATGCTGTGGTTTTCCTAAGGAAGATAATTGTCTTGAAGCAGAGAGATAGTGATTGTTGTTCTTCTGGACCCTGGTATACATTGACTACTGTATGCAGTTGTGGAGGTCATATAAGTGTAGGGGTTTCAGGCTTTTGAAATAAGTCCAAGGAAATGCCACCAGATGCATATTTGAGATGGTTGAGTATTATCTGAGCTGGAGGACCTGGAACTCTTCATTAGGGCAAGAAGGGATGAGGAGAAACAATATAGATGCACCAGATAACACTATGGAGGTGTAAAGCAATCACCCTGAGCAGGAAGGGTAGTGTCATAGGGAGGTTAAGGAAGCATCACATTTCAGAAGTTGTGCCCCATCTGTGAAAATACTTCAGATAAAAAGATTGTATTTGAGATGGTGGGGGAAGGATACCACCAAAGATTAGAAGACTTGGAGTTCCTGAGACAGGAAGGAATAAAGGGGAAGCAAAATGAGTTCACAAGGTAATGCTGGAGAAATATGAAGTGATCATCTTGAATGTATAGAATGGTGGAGGAAGGGAGTACAGGTAACAACAAAGTTCAGTAAACAGCAGCTTTTTTTGGTCTGTGAAAATACATTTGTAGATAGAGTTGTAGACTTTTGGGTTGAACTACCAGAGTAGGTGGTGGTAAGGGAAACACAGGCCTTCAGAAGAGAATGGTACTGATAAGAGGAGGAGGAAGAGATGGACAGAGGGGGAGTGAGAAAGCTTAATGCCATATTTGTCATTAAACAAATAGTCGGTTGACCTTTGAGAGGGCCGTCTGCCATGGTGCAGTGTTCCTTTTCTTCATCATTCTTGGTTTGGATGCTTCATTTGCTACATCACAGGAACAAGAACTTCTGTAAGACATCTTCAGGTATATAATGCCATACCCTCATTATTTCTTTCAGGTGCAACCCCTGTTTGTGGGAGATTGAGGAATTTAGAGTATACACCCCTTCATTCTGAGTAGTTGTCACTACATATGGGTTGAAGATTTGGGGTGTCAAGTGCAGGTGGTTAAAATTTTAAGAGGTGCCATGATTGTTGCACAAGAAGGATGCAGTCATAAGTTGCATTTTACTGTAGAGTGACCTCAAAATTAACTGATGTGGTGAGTGCTTTCATAGGAGTTCATTGTAGTAATTTTGCAGCATAAGCAGTAATTTGTGAATATGATTGGTAAGAGAGTCGAGAAAATGGACCCGCACAATTGTTATGTTACTGTGGGTAAAGGAGAGTGTGCTAATAACCTGTTTGTTAAACCATGTTCCTGAGATGACCACACACATGCAGATGAGCACACGTATGCAGGTGAACTTCTAAAAACAGTGTTTCAGTTCAGTGGTGATGGAGAAGTATGGTGTCACTACTTGAAAAAGAATTTCATATTGCAGCTTAAGCATCTTTAAAGAAAGCAAACAAATATTTTGTGTACTGATGAAAGGAAAACTCTGTAATAGAAAGTGTGGAATTATTTGTGCATCTGATTTGTGTTGCGGATGTCTGCTTGATGTCATCTGTTAAACAGGCCTTGTGAGTTACTGTCTGAGGATTTAGCTGCAAAGCCAGATGCTTTCTCCCTTGTAACAGTTTACTCACACAACACATACTGTCTGATTGCTATTTCCTTTGAACAGCTGTAAATGTCTAACCCTCACGGCACTACCTTCTAAATCTAACTTGGGAACCACTAATTCTTCAGGTTTATATATATGATGTAGCCTGCATTAGCATGACCACCCCCCCAGTAATATGATTTATATACTGTTTCTTACAGCAGTTTACATTGGAAGTTTTTACAATAGCATTTGCAACACTAGGACAACCAGCTTTATGGCAACATTGCGGCATCCATTGTGCATGCTGTCCTCAGTTCTCCTTGCAGTGTTAAAGTTAGATTTTTACCACCTGTTCTAAACTTGTTATGACAGTCCTGCTATTTTAGATTACTTTGTGGTATTTAAAAAAATAAAAAAAAAGTCTTGAAGAATTGCCAGGAGAAAAAAAGATACCGATAAAAATGGCAGTTTATATGAAAGAAAAAAAAGAGCTGAATCTGTGCTTTTATTGCATAAGATAAAATAAGCTCATTATAAGCCTGGAATTTCATGTTACGTATGTCAACCAACTTTTTTTTCTTTTGGACAGAAGTATTTACGTTTGAGAAAAATTCGGAAGCATACTACTAGTTACAAGGGCTACTTTGGCATAAGTTCACAAATCAGTAGTGGCATTTGGGGCTGAAGTAACAAAGTAGGAAGATTTTCTTTATACTTTACTATTATAGCTCAGGATCTGAAGAAGCCCATTTATTAAGGACGAAAGCACTCAACTGTCTTGCTTTTCAATAAAGGTGTTTTTTTACTACTTTTTTACTGTGCCTTGACGTTTATGGACTGATTTAGAGATTTTTTTGCACTGCTTGGCAAGCGGCACTCCGTGTTTTTTTTTTTTTTTTTTTCTTGTGTTCCTGGTTTAATTTGCTGCACGGTGTCATATTATTTTGACGGTCTTCTTTACTAGTATAGCTCAGTTATAGTTGGTAAGATGATTTCATCTGGAACAGACCAACTGGGGAGATGGCAGGAAGGCTTTGGGGAAAGGAATAAAACTATCTCAAAAGTATAGAAATTAAAATTTGAATGAAATGTACACTGGGGAAGTAAATTTGTGGGAAATCCCTCAAGAAAGTGTTCTGGAACTTGATTGATCTAGTCCTGTTGCTTGACAGGAATCTTGGCATGTAGTTAATGTACAATCTCCAGTTTTTCTCTGGTTGCTTACATTTTTGTTCTGTAATAGATGCAAGTAAACAGAAACAATTGTGATATACTTTTCATGGTCCATGAGAGTACTGTGTCAAGTTTGCATGACACAAAATTCATTCCCATCTCACAAAATTACTTGAATGTATGTACCAAAACTTTTTAAATGCATTTCCTCTTATGCATTATTACTCAAGTCTAACTTATTGAAATAAACCATCACTTACCGTTGAACATACAGACTTAACATTTTTCTCATGTCATGTATATGTTGTAATCTCTCTACAGTTAACAGCTCCTCTTTTCCCATTATCTCCCTGCAGCTTTCCCATTTTCCTCTGTTACAGTTAGTTTACCATAATGCTTATGGCTGCCAGCCAATGTCTGACTAATTTGTCTTATTTATTATACATATTTTTTTTTTTTAAATTTCCTTTAAACTTCCACTGCACTTGACATTCAACTGACATTCTTCCCCTTGTCACTTAGGTTTCTTACTCCATTTTTCCTAGTTCATCCATATTTATTATATCCTTAATTGTTGGTTCAAGTCTGAACTTAAAAAACTTTATTTTTTTAACCAAGTCATCCCACAGTTGTATTTGCTTTTTAAATGCCTGTATTAGCATGTTGTAGAATGACTACTTGAAATTTTATAGTTTTGGGCAAGACCAAAACATGTTCTTAGTTGCCTCTTCATTTTCCATTGGGGAAGCTTCCTTTCTTATTTCTGAGACTTGTTTTAAATTTTTTAGAAGTCAGCCAGGGGAGGGGTAGATGTGGGATTTCATACAAAGACTTGCATATTAAGTGCCTTTTCTGCTTAGGCTTGGAATACGACTACAAATCCTGCTCCATCTGTCAGTCATTTATCGCTAAGACTCACAGATCGAGACTTTCCATTCTTAATACCTTCCTTGAAACTCAACATTTGAAACGCTTATTTCAGTCTAAGATTGTAGACTCTCTGGCTTCTGACGTCACCTTTCCTCTAAGAAGAAACTCGAGACCCTGAGATGATTCGCATTGCAAAATTTCTGAGTTAGACGCACCCACTGAGGTGGTTGAACCCACAGTACATCAGATTACCTTTCAGACGCCCACTACTGAGACCCCACTGGAGGTCGGTATGGCCTCTGAGGCCTTACAGACTGCGGATACCTCAAACCACATCTTCTCTCAGTGGGCCCACATGGCATCCCTCCGATCATTGTATGGGAAGAAGTCCCAGGTACGCTGATTGAAATGAGACAAGGCTGTGAACCTCTGAGGCTCATACAGGCGGACATCACTCCCAAAAATAAAACAAGCAAACAAAAAGCATGTGATGTCTTCTACAGCTTCCAGAGAAAAAGAATGAATTTACTTCTCTCAGGACTTATTTTAAGCTATCATGGCCCCTGAAACCTCCTCCTGTTATGAAGCAGCTAACCCAAGCCACACCGCAAAAGCATTCTTTAGACTCTTCCTCTCCTGAAGGGGATCTAGAGCCATTTGGATTACTCATTGCAACTTCACTCTCTTGAACAGGTGTCCTTGGATGAAGGGGACTCCCTTTCTCCTGATTATCTCTTGAAAGAGGCTTCCTTTGGAGAAACTATTCAGAAAATGATGAGACACTTTGAATGTCGGTCAAGGCAAATCTCTGAGGTACAAAAAAAAAGATACTACAGTTTTCTGGAGGTGGGTACTCTGCCCCCCCCCTCAAGTCTTGAGACTTATCAAGATGCCTTTCACTGTACTTCCTTAACACCTGATACTCAGCCATCTGCTTCTAGAAGACTAGAGAGATTTTATTTGGTTCCTCATGAGCTGAAAAAACCTGTATAATAATCCTCTGGCTGATCCTGCTGCAGTTTCTCTTGCCTCGAATAAGTCATCCAAGCTGCTTGTACTGTTAATGCCTTCTCCACAGACAAGGATAGCAGGGCCATGGATAGTTGGGTTAAGAAAGTCTACACCTCTCACTTCAGCATGCATAGCTATTAATTATCAAAAACAAATGACTGAATATCTGCTGTCTCTGTACTGCAGTCTCTACATAAGATCATGACAGAACCTCAGACAGCAGACTCTAAATAGCAGATCTTTCTGTTCCAAGTTACACCAATAGCTAGACACAGCATCAAATGTAGCTGTGATACAGTGGATGGCTGTTTCAACGGCTGCTGCCACAGGCTCAGTGAACAGACAAATATGCATGTTTACAGGGTCAGCCCATCCCCGAAGACTTCACATCTAAAATCTTAGATCCCCTTTGGACAAAAAAACTTTTGTTTGGACCACAGGCTGACGGTCTTTTCAAAACATTGCAAGAACAAGACAAGACTATGAAAGACTGCAGCAGATTCTTGTCTACAGTCCCTAGGTACCATAGGAATTATCCTGGCAAATCCACATGCTTTGCTAAAAAGGATCCTAGGCCCTCTAACATACATAAAAACGCACATAGGAAAAGATTTTCTGACAGATCACAGAGGGGATTCCCCTTTGAGGAGCTCTCCCTTTGGAAGCAAGACTCCACGACTGTCTTCTGATCCTCCCCTCCCTATTCCTCAGCCCTCTACTCCCCTATCAAAAAGATTCTCCCTCTCTCTTCCTTTCTGGGAGGTAGTAACTACAGACAAATGGGTTCTGATGATTGTCAAGGCTATACCATGTCATGGGAAAGCCCCCCCACTCTGATAGGGCTTACTCTTGCATCTCTAGCTTCCTTTGCTCAATCCCATTATTCAGGACTTACTAACACAAGGCACCATAGAAAAAGTACCTTTGCCCTTCAAATGAAAAGTTTTTTTATTCCAGAATCCTTTTTGCACCAAGAAAGGACAATGAAAGCTCATTCTGGATCTCAACCTGCTAAACACATTCCTGAAAGTGCCTACTTTCAAAGTGTTCTCTCTCCACACCTTCCTGCCATTCTTCCTCAGGCCTTTCTGATGTTCCTAGATCTGAAGGATGCCTATCTTCACATTCTCATTTGTCTGTCTTGAATGAAATTCCTTGAGTTCTTCTCTGGCTCATCACAGTTTTCAGTTTACTCCTTTGTACTTTGGTCTTTCCACAGCCCCAAGAGTTTTTACAAAGTGTCCAGCCCCATTGGTAACTCTCTGCCGCCCTCTGGAAATTCATATTTTCCCTTACCTGGACAGTCTGTTAATTCATCTCTCTGTCCGCTCACACTCTCCTTAAGCATTTCCACTTTAAGGTGTGGCTACTAACCATTCTGGGATTCACCTTCAATTTAAAAAAAAACTCATCTAGTTCCCACTCAGGACCTAGTCTTCCTGGGTTGCAGACTAAGCACAAGCAGAATGCAGGTCTGTCTTCCTCAGGATAACGTCCCTCAGTCTGGTAAGATGCTTCTGAACCCTCTTCTTAGTGACTCACTGCACTGCAGTGGGGAGCCTCAGAGCTCTGGGTTCATGGCTGCGTCCATCCCAGTGATTCCACTGGTTGGACTACATATGAAGAAAATTCAGTGTGGTCCCTGCACTCACGCCTTGGACACCCTAATCCCTCTTCTGCCCTGAATCAAGGAGGAGTTTCTTTGGTGGGAGAAACAGGTTTTTCTCAACCTTGGGTCTTCCTTTCAACCGATCCCCTCATAACCAAATTCTCCATACCGATGCCTCAGATGAGGCTTGGGGAGCCTGGACAGGATCCCACAAAGTACAGGGGAAATTACCCTCTCCTGTCCTGAAGGAACATATCAACCTGAAAAAACCCAAAGGATGAACTCTGAACAGACAATCATATGCCACTGGGGCACACTGCAGATAAACCTCTCTGCATCTCCTGAACATCACCAGCTCCTTCTGATCTGCACCTGGACCCTTTCTCCTTTAGCCTAGAAGACAGACACCTTTTCCTTCCAGTGGACAGAGATGTTCCTGTATGCCTACCCTCCACTGCCACTTATTCCCAGAGTCCTCCTAAAAATCAAAAGGATGCACCAAAACTACTGCTCCTGACCCCTTTCTAGCTAAGACAGCATTGGTTTCCCATCTTGTTTCATCTGTCAAAGGGAAACTACTGGAAAGTTCTGATACAACCAGACAAAATCATCCAACAGAAAGGTCGGCGTCTACATCCCAACCTATCCTGTCTCAGTCTTACTCTGTGGATGACCGAGGTATAAAATGCTTACTTTCAGTGGATGTGGTACAGATTTTACAGGAAGCCAGGAAACTTAACAGAAAGTCATACACAGCAAAGCGGAAAAGATTCACCATTTGGTGCCATGAGCACAGACTTTCACATTCTGGTTTGGCCTACTCATTCATTAAAGCCTATTTGTCAGTCATCTATGCCTGCCTCTTGATCCTCCTCTCGTGCCATGAGCTTAGGTCAGACTCTTCCTGGAAGGGGTCTTTTGCCTTAAGTCTCCAAAAAAAACAGTTACTCCACCATGAGATGTTAATTTTGTTCTGTAAAAGTATACTCTAACCCCTTTAGAGATAGCCACATCTGCCATCTTAAAATTCTACCCACAGAAAACTGTACTCCTATTGGCACTAACCTTTGCACACTGTGTCAGAACTCCAGGCACTCATGACTACTCCTCCCTTTCTTGTTTTCCAGAAGGACAGGGTAAAACTTAGGACCAAGCCTTCTTTCATGCCTAAGGTAGTGAAGGAACTGTCCCTCAATCAAGCCATTCATCTACATACTTTCCCAACCTTCACTCAAAATAAGGGGGAAAGAATCTTACACTTTCTAGACATTCACAGTCAGCTGAGGTTCTATTTGGACAAAATAAAGATGATCAGAAAAACTGACCAATTTGTTTTTCATGAATGCCAAGCTGGGTCAATCAGTCTCAAAGCAAACTATTGCATCGTGGATATAGAGTGCCATCTATTTCTGCTACTTATAACATGGGACATTCCACTTGGGCAGCTGCCTCTTCTGATACCTTAAACAAGGGTGTTGATGCCAGGTCCATCTTGGAAGCTGCCACTTGGTCCTCTGTGCACACCTTAACCAAGTGTTACAAAACTTATGTCTTCTCCAGATCTAAGGCTGCCTTTTGCCATATCAGTCCTCTCTGGTTTCCTGGGAAGTTTCTCTTCACTCTAGCCATCCACCCCACTTTTGTCTTCTCTCTTCAGCTCTGGGAATCACCCAGCTGTTATGAATACTGCAACAGTGATTTCAGTCAGGACATAGTACAGTTGTTTAAGAACTTTTCTGTAAGAGTAGATGTCCTACTGATCCCTTCCCTCCCTTCTTCCCCTCTACTCACTTGACTACAGATTGCACATGTATCCCTTCTTGGGAGAGTTTCCTACTTGTTCAAGTTACACGCCTCCTAACTGACCAATTTATTTTCTCAGTTGTCTTCAGGCCATTGGCTTGGAGATAGTCTGAGGATCTCATGCATATATCTGCCTTTATACTCTGATGCACATGAACTGAGGTCATATGTTGGGCGTACACCATTGGGAAAGTAAAGCTTTGGTACCCAGGCTGGACTTCAGCAACAAAACCCCATCTTTTATAAATGCTTACAACAGTACTCAGTAGGACATCTACTGTTATGGTAAGTTCTTACACAGCTGCATTTTTTACTTGCTTGCTATACCATTCATAGTTTTGTATTTGTAAGCTTTTAACTTTAATAGCTAATGGCTGTAATGGTAGGGCAAGTAAGAGTATTAAAAGTGTTATGAGACACCCCCCCAATATATATTTTTGTCTCACTTATTAGCATCACATTGCACCTTTAACTAATTCAGTTTCTATTTCTTTATCTTTCATATAGGATATTTCCCTTTTTAGAATTTAGAAAAGATTAATGGGATCTCCCCTGTGAAACCTTATATTGCCTTTAATCTTGACAAAGCCAGAGGTAGTGTGGAGAGAAGGGGAATCTGCCCTGTGTGCACTCAGCAGTGTAGAAGAAATGCTGATTATGCCTGCAAGTCGATACATTCTCTGATGTTCATGTTTCACCTTTGCAGTCATTACATTTGGGTTATCTACCTGCAGGTAGCCTTCAGCCGGCCTGAATATCAAAGTCTTGGATTCCTGCATCGGATGCGGTCTCTTCTTCCATGATGTCAGGTCGTCAGGGTTATAAAACATGCAGCCGACGCCATTACATCAGTCTTTCTTGCCGCGCGGTTCCCAAAGCAGAAGCAGTTTGCAAGTGCCAGTCGGCCGACTCCTGAAATTTTCGTTTTCAAGTTTCTGAACCAAAGTCTTCAAAAAAGCTAAGTACCCCATTGGGGATCCTTTTTCTTGCTCTTTACCGATGTCAGTAAAAATTAACAATTGTCTTACGTGTGGAAAGCAAATACCTCATAAAGATTTTCATCCGTACTGCATTCCTTGCTTAGGCGCAGACCACGACGTCCCTCACTGTCGGTTTTGTGCCTTATTCAACCCCCGAACTATTCGTCGTTGGTCTGTTTTTGCAGCAAATTATTTTGGTACTCAGTCTAACTATGCAGAAATGGCTTCGGTAAGCCATCTGACTACCGATATTCTGAAAAAATGTAAGGATAAAGTCAGAGACAGACCGCATAGGTCCAAAACTGCTGACGATGCTTCAGTTAAGCTAGTCGCCAGATCGTGGGTACTCAGTGAGGCGCTTTCGCAGCCCGTGATACCCACTACTTCAGATTCGCAGGCCTCTACTGAGACAGATTCAGAGTCCGGTATGCCGCGAGATGCTTCTTCGACTATGGAACCTGTGTATATCTCTACCTTGGATGGGTCTGGAGCCGCTGTGCAGGCACCGGCTTCTGAAGGTGTATTCAGGCCTACAGATTTGCATTTCAAACCAACGCCATCTTCTTCATCAAGGCCTAAAACTCGACCCATGCCTAGAAAACTTGCGTCCAAACTGCATGGTCAGGCTCATATGCCTAAAAAACAAATGCTTAGACTGGCTGAAAACCTTATTACTTTAATTAGCGGAAGCCAGCCTTCCCCCTCTAAGATTCCTAGAACTGATTTTCCTTCTGATTCTTCTGATCAGGATTCTGAAATTTCTGTTTCTTCTGATTACCAGGATTTGCCCTTATCTACCTATGAGGATTCTGATGCAGAGGATTCTATTCCCTCTGCTTCCCCTCCAGAATATTTTTCCTTTGGTGAAACCTTGCACACTCTTAGGGAGCATTTCCACTCGGAAAGCCAGGATTATTCTGACTCCAAAAAGAGGCTTAGGGAATTCTTACTCCTCTCTCAACACAGGCCTTTAGCTATCCCTCCTGTTCTGGACATTCTAGATGATGCCTTCTTGGAATCTAGCTTGGCCCCAGACATTTTACCTCTATCTCCCAGAAAACCTGACCGGTATTAGAGTACCTGACTCTCACAAGTTCCTCTTCAAGAATCCTGCTGAGGACCCAGAGACCATTTCCCAAGGACCAAAAGGCATTAAGGCTACTGCTGCCAAAAACCCTACCCCCTCTGATAGAGATTCCAGGGCCTTGGACAGATGGGGTAAGAAGGTATACACTTCAGCTACTTTGGCCATTAGGGCCTTAAATTGCTAGTTTCATATGTTGAAGTATCAGCAGCATATTATGGGACTACTTACACAGAAAATTGTTGATTCCTGACTGTGCTGAACATAAAGAATTACAGGATTTAATGCATTCTGCTGAACAAGTTGGTAAACATACTTTACAGTATGGTTTTGACTCTTTAGAAGCATCTTGCAGGGCTGCTGTCACTGGGTCTGTACTTAGAAGGCATGTTTGGCGCAAAACTTGCCAGATCATGTTAAAGGCTAAAATGTTAAGTTGTCAATCTCGCCTTCATTCTTGCTGGATGGGTTCGGAGCCGATCCTCGGCTCCGACTCGGCCAATACTAAAGCTCGAGAGCTAATTCCACTGGCTCGAGGCTCCCCTATATCCCACAATGCTAGGCGGTAACTACCCAGATCTCGTTTGCCGCTATAGCTGATGAGGTGCTTTTCTACCGGCTCAGGCAGGTGAGTTACAGTTATTACTTATTAGGTATTTCTTAACCCCTTTTTGTCTCACACCATAACCTTTTAGTTTAATTAAATAGTTAGATTAATCGACCCCTGTTTTTTCGGGTCTATATTCCCTTCCTTTCTTCCCTTATCTTATAGGCCTTCGGCCCCTCCCTTCCCCCAGTCCTTTAGTGTGACTGAATTAGTTGTTTTTAGTTAAGGGCTTATGTGTGTGTGTGTGTGTGTGTGTGTGTATTTGTGACTTGTTAGCCTTAATAATTTAATAATTTTTTCAGTAGAGGGTGTGTCTGTAGTGTGTTTGTGTTGTTGTCAGATACTTCTTTACGATGTCAAAAGACTCTAAGGTCTCAGGCTTCAAGAAGTGTGACTCGTGCTGTCAGAAAATGTCTCTGACAGATGGTCACACTTCTTGTGTGTATTGCCTGGGACCTTTGCACCTGCAGGACTCTTGTGCTGTTTGTCATGGTTTTAGCCCTAGAGTCCTGCAGGAACGCAAGAACAAATTAATCTTGCGGGGCTTATTAAAGCCTGAAGGCCCCCCGACTCAGTTTGTGTCGGGGAAGCCTTCTAAAACTTCCAAACAGTCGACTCCGGTTTCAGAGTCGACTGCTGGAAAGACTAAGTCAGCTTCGACATCGGCTCCGGCTGGAGCCGATGTTTCCAAGCCTCATACTGTTACCTCGGCTCTGGCTGGAGCCGAGGCTGATAAAACTCCGTTGGCTCCGATGCTCTTATCGGAGCCACAGTCTAGGAAGAGGTCCAGATTCCCCCTCTATCGGCTCCGTGCATTCGGCGCCAGGATCCCCTCTTCTTTCTGAACGGAGCCATAAAACTCATTCCTCACGGTCTTCCAGGTTATCTGACCATGATTTGCAAAGGGTAGTAAGTAGACTTCTCAAGTCCAAGGCACTGGCCCAAATGCTGCATAGCCCGACTCACCAGTCAGTGGCTATTTCCATTCCCCAATACATTCCTCCTCCGACTCCCTTGAGTTCGGAGCCAGGGCTTGTCGGAGCCATGACTGTCGGTGCGTCGGATCCGATACCTTCCCTTTCGGCTCCGTCGTCTGCTCCGATCTCCTCCTTGGAGGGATCTCTGCACTGAGCTTCCCTCGTTGGCTCCGAGGGGGCGAGCGGCATCGGACCCTTGTCCGACCCCGCTCTCCCTCTCGGGGCTTCGGCGCTGGTGAGTTCAGCTCCGACATCGGCTTCGGAGCCATCCCTGTCGGTGCCGGGGGAGGTCCTTGTCTCTTCGGAGCGGGGGCCTCTGGCCTTGCCTGACAGGGGTGCCTTCGAGGTCATGTGGAGCATGCTAGAACCAGGTTCTGCCCCACAGTCGGCTCCTTCAGCCACCCCATCTACAGTGCCTGCAGTGATTTCTACTCACCCCCTTGTCTTAGACCGCAGAGAGCCAACTCCTCAAGTTTCCCCATTGAGAATTTTCTCCTCTTCCGAGGCCTCTCCTGACCCGGCAGGAGATCCCCCAAGGAAGAGGCAGTGCAAGAGGAAGCACATTGACTCCCCTGAGTCTATCACCTCTGACACTGACTTAGAGGAATCCGAAGGTTCCCCTCGATTCCCCCTCTGAGGATGTCTCCTTTGCTGACATCCTTGAGATCCTGAAACAGAGGGGGAACTGGCAGGCCCTTAACCCTTCGGAGGATGAGTCAGTGTATCTTGAGGTGTTTGGCTCTCGCCCTTCTACCTCCTGGGTGTCCCCTCCCTTTGACCCCCTTATGGAAGTGGTGGCAAGGAAGGCTTGGACGGCTCCTGATTCAGTGGAACCCACCCCGAGGAGACCATCTAAATTTATTACTGCCCCTAGAGATAAAGATTTTTTATCCAAAGGTGTCCCTGTTGATGCCATGGTGGTGGCTGCGGCCACTAAGAAGGAGTTAGCTGATCCTTTGGTTCCTGTCCATCCTCCTAATAAGCAATCTAGGACCATGGACAGGTACGGCAAGCGGATGTTCTCATCAGCGACCTTTTCAATGCGTTCGCTGAATTACTTATGCCACTTCACTCGTCTCCAGAGAGATTTACTCAAGGATATGGGTGAACTGATAAAGGATCCTACAGCTGAGGGGTTCAAAGACACAATGGACTCCCAGTTGGCAACCCTGAATTCCATCATTAACTCCTTCATGCGGTCTTGTATGCTGCAGATGGGGCGAGTAGAGCCGCAGGCACAGGTGTTGCCTTACGATGTCATGCCTAGATGCGGCTATGTAACTTTGCGGACCCTTTCAAGGCGTCCTTCACCAATTCTCCCTTTGATGGATCATCCTTGTTTGGTCCACAGGTGAAGGATACATTGACCAGGTGCGAGGTAGAAGGTAAGACTCTCTCTGCCGTAGGAGTCCGTTTTTCTACCCCTTCTAGACCCTATCCCAAAGGTCAGAGGGGAGGAAAGATGTGGTTCCGCAAACAATCCCAGGGAGTCTCATCTGACACACAAGGCCGATTCCCCTCTAGAGGCAAAGGGGGGAATAATAATAGACGTCGCCCTAGAGGCAGAGGAGGTCCGCAAAACCAGGGTAGCAGAGAAATGTTCTCTGACAAACCCTTTCAGCATCCCTGAGGGGCTGCCCGGCTGTCCACCTTCGGAGGCAGTCGGGGGAAGATTATTCCTGTACCCAAAAGCCTGGCTTTCCCTTACTCAAGACAAATGGGTACAGTCGATCATATCCGAGGGTTACAAAATTCCCTTTGTTCACATCCCATCCCAACCCAAAAGATCCCTTCCAGACGTTCCACCCAGTCTAAGGGAACAAGCAGCATTAGAAATTTCAAAGCTGCTATCAAAAAGAGCTATCCAATCAGTCCCAGCAGACCAGCAAGGATCCAGAATCTACTCCAAATTCTTTTTGGTACCAAAAAAAAAACAGGGGACTGGAGACCCATACTGGATCCCAGCTACTTAAACAAGTATATCAGGAAAACAAAATTCCGGATGGTCACGCTACAGTCCATTCTACCCTTCTTGGGTCAGGACAATTGGATGTGCTCGATAGATCTTCAGGACGCGTACTACCACATCAAGATGAACAGATGCTCCAGGTGATATCTCCACTTCAGGCTGGGAGCCAGTCACTACCAGTTCAGGGCCCTGCCCTTTGGTCTCACTACAGCCCCCAGTGTGTTTACCAAATGCATGGCAGTGGTCGCGGCTCACTTGAGACGTCAAGGATTCCAGGTGTTTCCATATTTAGATGACTGGCTCCTTACCGCCACCACCAGACATCAGCTTCTTCTATCCAGGGACTTCACCATCCAATCTTGCCAAGCTCTAGGCATTTCGATAAATTTTGAAAAATCTGCCTTGTCAATCTATTACCTTTATAGGCGCCATCTTAGACACACTCAGTCTTTCAGCCAGACTCACAGAGCAGAGAGTGTCAGACATTCGGAACCAAGTTTCCCTTCTCTTACAATGCAACAAAGTCAAAGCCAGACTAGTTTTGAAGGTGTTAGGACTCATGGCAGCAGCTATTCCCCTTCTCCCCTTAGCTCGCTTTCACATGAGGATCCTCCAATGGATGCTGTTTACTCAATGGTCCTTTCAACAGCTCCCGATGTCCCATACCATATTGATAACTCAATCATGCAAGAATCAACTGTCTTGGTGGATCACATCACCTCAACTTCTCCGAGGAAGACCCTTTACTCTTTCTCCCCCAGTTGCCACGTTGACAACAGACTCCTCCCTGATCGGGTGGGGGTGGGGGGGCATTATCAGGGCAGAACAGTCCAGGGCACGTGGCAACCTTTCGAGTGCCTTTTCGAGTGCCACTTGCACATAAACGTCTTTGAGAGCAGTGCTTTTAGCGTTGTAAGCCCTTCACGACTCTCTTCCCACTGGGACTATTGCAATTCAAACGGACAACATGTCAGTAGTGTGGTACATCAACAAACAAGGCGGAACCAGATCATACCCTTTATGTCGAGAGGCACTCAGACTTTGGCAATGGGCGATCTCTTCTCAGCGTTTTCTGATAGCAACGCACATTCCCGGGAAATCCAACGTTATTGCAGACAAATTGAGCAGAGCAATTCTCATGCCCCACGGTCTCTAAAGAAGTCAGTTCTAGAAGAAGAATTCCTAAGATGGGGCCAGCCTTGCTGCGATCTTTTTGCTACTCCCTAAAACAGCAAGTGTCACGACTTCTTCACTCTCTTCCCGTTATCAGGCCATCCCACCAGAGACGCTCTAGTCCACGATTGGCCCCGGGGACTTCTATATACCTTTTCCCCCCTTTCCACTGTTATCTCAACTAATTCAGAAAGCCATCGCGCCTTGAGAGTGACAATGATCCTCATTGCCCCTTACTGGCCTCGACAGATATGGTTTCCCTTTCTTCATCGTTACCTTTTGGAGCAGCCTTGGCATCTGGACCCAGTACCAGATCTGATAACCCACCAATCGGGTCAGCTGCACCAATCTCTGCCTTCTCTAAACCTCACAGCATGGTTTCTCCGATTCCAACCTTAGCCAGGCTTCCCTCAATATCTCGCTCTGTCCGAGATATCTTGATAGCCTCTCATAAATCTTCTACCCGGAAGATTTATAGTAGCAAATGGAAACGCTTCTCTTTTTGGGCAACATCAAAAAACATAGATCCCTTTACTGCACCTATCCAGTCTATTCTATACTTTCTAGCAGAACTCTTTCATTTAGGATCTTCTGCATCTACCATTAGAGTTCAATTGGCTGCCATATCAAATTTTCATGTTGGTGTTTCAGAGTCTAGCATCATGGCTCACAAACTCTGTAAAGCCTTTTTAAGGGGCGTATTTCTTAAACCTCCAATCAAAGACCCCCCGCCTCAATGGGATTTGAACTTGTTTCTGGCATCCTTAATCCTTCCCCCCTTCAAACCGGCAGCTTCATGTTCTCTGAAGTTGCTTTCTTGGAAGACACTTTTTCTGGTAGCTATAACTTCAGCGAGAAGGGTATCTGAACTCCATGCTCTGTGCAGTCGTCCTCCTTACTTAGTTTTTCACAAAGATAGGGTATCCCTCCATACTAATCCATCCTTTTTGCCTAAAGTTTCCTCTCAAACAAACCTAAACCAAATAATTGATCTCCCCGTTTTTTCCCTAACTATTCAAACAGGTCGGAACAAAAGCTACATTTTTTGGATGTTCATCGCCAACTTAGATATTACCTAGACAGGACTAAACAATTCAGAAAATCTAATCAATTGTTTCTGTCATATGCTGAAGGGAAATTGGGCCTTCCAGTTACTAAAGTATCCCTCTCTAGATGGCTCACCTCTACAATTACCTTCATCTATGAGATCAGACATCAAAAACTACCTTCAAGACCTAGAACTCATTCAACTAGGGCATTAGCTACATCTGTAGCTTTTCAGGATAGGCTGCCAATAGATTCCATTTGTATAGCAGCCACCTGGGCTTCTCCTCATACATTCATTTCACATTACAAATTGGACATGGTTTCCAGAAGCCATGCCAATTTTGGTTCCACTGTTCTCAAGAGTCTGTTCCGATAGGCCACCCGGGATAAGGTGCTAGGGACGCGGTCCCATCCAGCAAGAATGAAGGCGAGATTGACAACTTAACATTAAGTTATGTACCTACCATAACGTTCCATGTTAGTTGTCTTCTTCTCGCCTTCTTTCTTGCGTCCCACCCTCCTTCCCCCAAGCCTGGACAGACCGACAGGAATTCAGTTTGTGTTCTTCCTCTGGAAGTCGTCATTCCCACACGTTCTTCCACCTCTTTTATCCTTTCTGAGGTCTGCGATACCTTTTACACAGATTGTTTTGAGGTGGGTTTCCCTACTCCATTCTATGGAGACTAGGGTTGCTTGGTATAGCTATCAAACGAGATCTGAGTAGTTACTGCCTAGCATTGTGGGATATAGGGGAGCCTCGAGCCGGTGGAATTAGCTCTCGAGCTTTAGTATTGGCCGAGTCGGAGCCGAGGATTGGCTCCGAACCCATCCAGCAAGAAAGAAAGCGAGAAGAAGACAACTAAAATGGAACGTTATGGTAGGTACATAACTTCTTATTACTGTATACTCCCCTAAACCAAGACCACCTGTTTGGCAACAAAGCAGAAGTCGTCCTTAAAAAGATGGAGCAAAAAGCTAAATCGATGCAAACTGTTAAAGACTTCCTGCAAGTACAGCCTCCCAGATTTAGTAGGCATTGGCCTTCTAAGAATTGGTCCTTTCCAGTCTCTTCAAGGCCTTCTCAGTCCAAACCCAGGAACAGCAGACCACCAAGGCTACTGTCTCAAGGTACACACAGGCCTAAGCAGTGGGGGGCGTCTACTACCAAAGCTGAAAGTAGTAAGGCAAATGGGAAAAATGTCACAATGACTTAACCTTAACCCTTCCAAGCCCTAATCAACTGCCTGCTCCTTTAGGGGGAAAGATCGCCCTGCATGCAAAAAACTAGGAACTCATTACCCAGAACAAATGGGTTTTAAGTATAGTTTTCCAAAGATACAGATTCCACTTCCACACCTTACCAACCCCAAACGGTTGGCCAGACCTACCCCCAAATCAGTGGGCAGAGGCTCAACAGCAGATTCTGTCTCTTCTAAGTATCAGGGCTATTCAACCTGTCCCAGCAGAAGAAAGGGGACAAGGTTTTTACTCAAGACTTTTCCTGGTACCCAGAAAAGGCAGCTCCTGGCATCCTATCCTGGACCTCTCTATTCTAAACACCTTTTTGGTAATCCCAAAATTCAAAATACTAACACTTCAACAACTGCTTCCTATGCTAGGCAACGATGCCTGGCTGGCAACCTTAGACTTAAAGGAAGCTTACCTGCACATTCCAATAAGGGAATCTTGCAGGAAATACCTGCGCTTCAGAGCAGGCTCTATGCATTATCAGTTCTTTGCACTTCCCTTTGGCTTATCTACTGTGTCCAGGGTATTCACAAAGTGTCTAGCTCCATCCATTCCATTTTGCAGGCAGAGAAATATTCAAATATACCCATACCTGGACGATTGTCTGATTCCGGCAGACAGCCAGGACATGCTATTAAAATATCTGGCATTTGTAAAGAAACTTCTAACCTCGTTGGGGTACACCATAAACGAAAATAAATCTCATCTAGTACCCTGCCAACAGATTGTATTCCTGGGAGCAAGCTTGAACACAACTTCCCAGATGGCGTACCTCATGCCAGAGAAACAAGTTAATTTGACAGCCTACTTCAAACTACTGGCCACAAAGACCCAGCTATCTGCAAGGAAAATCCTGCAAGCCCTGGGGTTCATGAACTCTTGCATTCTACTAATTCCATATGCAAGACTGCATATGAGGAAACTACAATGGTATCTAAAAAGCTTATGGTGTCAACATTCTCAGGACCTGGAATCAATGATTCCTATCATTCCTTGTATAATGACAGAGTTCCTTTGGTGGGCAGAGGCCTGCCACCTCAACAAGAGGCTCCCTTTGTCTACCCCCTGCTGCCCAATCCCTGACTACAGACACATCAGACTATGCATGGGGGGCTCACTTGGCAGGGTGGTGCATTCTGGGCAAATGGAACCCGAGTCAGCTGCACCTGCATATCAACCAAAAAGAAATGTTAGCTGTACAGAATTCCCTGACAGCCTTCAAAGACCACATCCTTCCAGGACAATTATTGTTAAAGACAAACAACACCACAGTTATGTGGTACATAAACAAGCATGAGGGAACCCACTCATACCCTCTCTGCAGACTAGCCATGGCTCTGTGGAACACAGCCTTGAGCTACCAAGTGCACCTTCAAGCTCAATTCCTGCCAGGCAAGCTAAATTCACTGGCAGACGACCTAAGCAGAAATCTCATGGACCCACACGAATGGAAACTGGAACCAAAAATATTCAACCTCTTGAGGAGCAAATGGGGGACTCCAGAGATGGACCTGTTTGCCTCCCCTCAGAACTACCAATTGGACAAATACTGCAAAAGGACTCCCCACAGTCAAGCTTGGAAAGTGGATGCCCTGTCCTTTACCTGGGAAAGCCTCTCAGTTTATGCCTTTCCCCTCTGCCTCTCCTCGAAGGTTCTGCTAAAGATCAAACAGGACAAACCAATACTGATTGCACTGGACTGGCCTCACCAGCACTGGTACCCCCTCTTGCGCAGTATGATACTGCTGGATCCATGGGACCTACCTTAGACACCTTCCCTGCTGTCCCAGCAGGTGGGCCAGATTCCACACCCTGACCTTCAAACACTGAACCTTGCAGCCTGGCTAATTCCTTGAGCTCTCCTCATTAAACAGGTGCTAGATGTCATTCTGGAAACAAGGCAACCTAGTACTAGAAAATCTTATGCTGAAAAGTGGAAAAGGTACTGTTCCTGGAGCCAGACTCGAGGGATGTGCACTACAGTGCCCAGCTTACCTCATATTCTTCAGTACTTAACAGAAATACTCCAAAAGGGCCTATCCATCTTGTCAATTAAAATTCATGTCTCTTCCATTTCAGCACATTATAATACTGAACCCACCCCTCTTCTCTCACCCCCTGTTAATGCAATTCCTCAGAGGGGCTAAGAATTTAAGACCCCTCCAGGCGAGCCCCTACTCCAGCCTGGGATCTTAACTTTGTATTGTAAAAGCTCACTCTCCCTCCATTTGAACCAGCTGCAACTGCAGAGTTGAAATTCCTTTCTTGGAAAACCGTCTTCCTTCTAGCCATGACTTCAGCAAGAAGAGTGTCTGAATTATAGGCCCTCATGGCAGTGGAGCCCTTTATTTTCTTCCATGCAGACAGGGTTTCCCGTAAGGACCCATCCTTCCTTTATGCCCAAGGTGGTGTCTAGTGTGGCCCTAAATCAGTCCATTCATTTTCCTACCTTTTTCCTGAATCCACAAAACAAAGGAAAATGAATTCTGCACTCTTTGGACGTGCACAGACAACTTGGATTTTATTTGGATAGGACTAAGCCTCTCAGAAAATCGGACCAGCTGCGAGTTGGCTTTGCTGAAGGGGCAGAGGAGAAGGCCATTTCAAAGCAAACCATTTCTAAATGGATGGCCCATTGCATTAATTTCTGCTATAAGCACCATGGAAACCCTACCCCACAGGGGATAAAATCACATTCCACCAGGGCTACATCTACCTCTACAGCCTTTCTCAGAGGGGTCCCTACCAGGGACATCGTAGAAGCTGCTATACCTGGAGCTCTGTACATACCTTCACCAAGCATTACCACATGCCTATTTTTTCTAAATCCAGAGCTGGTTTTGCCAAAGCCATTTTGCAGGGCTTAATAACTGGCTGTAATGCTCTCTAACTTCCTCCTCCTCCCATCCTTAGCTTTGGGAATCTACCCAAATGTAATGACTGCAACAGTGAAACACGAAGAACATAGTACAGTTGTGTACACTTACCATAAATGTAGATGTTAGACTGTATTCATTGTTGCAGTCCTGGTTACCCTCCCTCCAGCCCCCTGACTTCTCTTGGCTCTGCTTTTGCTTCTTGTTTTAAGCTTTCTGGAGTATTTGCTTTTTGATGGAGGTGTAACATATATAATTGTTTTCCATTGTGGGGGCACCTGACATATGTGGCAAGAAAAACTGATGTAATTGCATCGGCTGCATGTTTTATACCCCTGACGACCTGACGTCATGGAAGAAGAGACAGCATCTGACGCAGGAATCCAAGACTTTGATATTCAGGCCGGCTGAGGGCTACCTGCAGGCAGATAACCCAAATGTAATGACTGCAACAGTGAATACACTTGAACATCTACTTTTATGGTAAGTGTTACACAACTGTACTTTCTTCAGTGTAAGTGCAGATAAATATGCAGGGGCAATATCAGTAATGTTTAAGAATTCAGTCTGAATTATAGCTGCCTAAATGGTAGACTGCCTACAGTGTGTTTCTGTGTTGCTACACAGTACTTTTTTGTCCTCAACTCTGGAGAAATTTTTTTAAAGACCACTTGTATTAGGTATTCTGCTAACTTGTGCAGCACCAGAGTGATGCTGGGGGAAGATTCCTGTCAAATTACTGTTTTTTTCCTGCCATCTCCTCTCTGGCTCAAAACACATCCCCTTCTTCATTCAATACTTAGTTTGAATGAAAGTCAGCCCAAATGACTATTAAAATGTTTTATATTATGCTTAATGCTGTGAACAATCATTTTAATCTAAAAATCAACATGTATCAATGTTGGGTGCAGTTGTTCAGGTACATCTCATCCATTTTAAATTATATGTAAGATTTTTTTTTTTATTGGCCTCCTACAGATCATTCTTCTCAGCAATGTATCTGCCAGGATCTAAATGGGGAATCCCTCCTTTATTAATATGTTTCATGATGTCATGAACGCTAACAGCATTCTCGATGCGTGCGCCAGAACTAAAAAGAGCATAACTTTAAGGCAGATCATTCAACTACATTTGCTACATCTCTAATTAAGAGATCATTTCCTTTAGACATGTTGTTTGTTGACATTAAATCAAAATTATTTTCAAGATATGATAAAAGATTTTGACTTCCAGTATGCTGGTTTTAAGAGCTCTGAATTTACTTATGCTGTGGGATTTCTTGTCTTGAGCGTTATACTGGGCCAGGTTCAAAAATACCTGATGTGGACAGCAAAGAAAAGTGGAAGATTCCTTACTTGTAGGGACAAAACAAGAATGCACACTGCAGTGTATATGTGGTGTCTGTCCATGTCTGGTGTGATTATGGTGAAGAACTGAGAATTTTCCTAAAGATGTTAATTGTCTTGTGTGGTTATGGTTAAGAACTGAGAGTTATCTAGAAGATGTCAAGACTTGTTAATAGATGTTCCTGTTTCAAGAGATTTAGTCTTTGGTAAGCCAAGAGACAGTGCAATTAATAACTGGAAAAGAAGGATGAACCAAATCTTCAGTCAGAGAAACATACCAGTCTTCCCCTCAGTTTCAAAGAAATTGCCATAGTAGCAAAATACGTTTCTACTATAAACGTTCCTTTAACATTTTCTAAACTATAGGTTATGCAAAGAAACCATCACCACCTATGTCAAGGTCTAGAGGTAATTAAATATGACACAAGAGTTCATCAAAGTTTATTTATTTATTTATTTTACATTTATTTACTGGGAAAGTCTAACTGGACAACTTGTATGTTTTCAGCGGAGGACTGGGGAGAAAAGCTTGAAGACATACAAAAACTTAGACAAATTTAACAATTTTACAAAAGAGAATTTGTCAAGTTTAACATTTTGCATAAATTATGTAAGAGAAACAATATTAAAGTAACTTATTTTGTAAGGACGTACATGTTACAGTTGATGGAACATTAAACATAGAATAGAAAAAAAACAGACTAGTAGCTAAGGTTACAGTTGAGTAGAAGAGAAATTGTGTAGCAAGTTCTGTTTGAGCTGGTCACTTGACTGCAAGCTTTACAGGGTTAGCTAATAGCTGGGATCACAGTCTACTGGATTGTTAAGAAAGGGATATGTAGAGGGAGAGAAGAGGAAAGTAGAAGCAAAAGTGTTTGGTAGGATTGTTGTGAGGTGTCAGTGATAGGGTTAGGGGATTATAGAGAAACTATGTAAGATGATAGTATAAGGAATTTAACTAGGCTAGCCTGAGTTAGATGGTGTTTTTATCCTGGTTCAGTACATGGGCATATCCATGAGGCAGATAGGTGGGCTTTTAGAAGTTTTTTTGAATTGAACAGTGTTAGTATGGGTTTTGATGTGGACTGGGAGACTATTCCAAGCTGTGGCATTGTAGCAGGAATAGAGGGATTCACCAGCGTGATTTTTGCTTTTTATTTCTAATAGTGCCTTATTAGTGGAGCGAAGGCTATTTTTGTTGGAGTAGTTTGTTAGTATGTTCTTTAGGGCTGGAATCTTCAGGCTGATTTATAGTATGATGGGTAATTTTGAGCTGATTGCATTTTAGCAATGAGGGGAATTCTAGCCATGAAAGTTGTCTGAGAGAGTGGCAGTGGTGAGATGTATAGATGTTCTTCGTGTTTCACTGTTGCAGTCCTTACATTTAGATAATCCTGCTGGCAGGTTGCCCTCAGCCGGCCTGAATTCCAAAGTCTTGGGTCCTGTGTCGGCTGCTATCGCCCCTTCCCTGACGTCAGGTCGTCAGGGGTATAAAAGAAGCAGCCGACACCGTTTTCTTCAGTTTTTCTTGCCGCGTGGTGCCCGAAGCAGAAGCATTTCACAAGTGCCGGTCGGCCGACTCCTGAAATTTTCATGTTTGAGTTTCAGATCCAAAGTCTTTAATAAAGCTAAGTACCTCATTGGGGAAACTTTTTTCTTGCTCCAGACCGATGTCAGAAAAAGTTAATAATTGTATTTCTTGTGGAAAGCAAATGCCTCATAAGGATTTTCATTCTTATTGTATTCCTTGCCTAGGCCCTGATCACAATGTTACTGGTTGTAGGTTTTGTGCTAGATTTAACCAACACACTGTTAAGCATCGGTAGGATTTTGCTTTGAACTTTTTTTGGACTCCGGTTTAATTATCCTGAAATGTCGTTGGATAGCCATCCAACTACCGGAGTTTACAAAAAACACAAAGAAAAAGAAAAACAATCGAGGCCCAAAACCAACAAAGCTTCTTCTAAGCCAGTCGCCGGTTCTCAGTGAGGTGCTTTCGCAGCCCTGATGCCCGCTACTTTAGAGTCACAGGCCACTACCGACTCCCACGTGGAGTCGGCCATGCCGCTGGATACTCAAGGTATTGGAGCCTTGGATGCTAATCCCTCAGATGGGTCCGGAGCCGCTGAGCAGGCACTGGCTTCTGAGGGTGTATTAAGACCTAAACATCTTTACATTAAAATGACTTCAGCATCAAAGGCAAAAAATAAAGCACCTTCTAAAGCAAGGAAACAAACTCAAGAGCCACGTGGACAGGCCTCTGTGCCCAAAAAACAGATGCTCAAAATGGCCAAGGACTTGATTACCTTGATCAGGGGTTCCCATCCCCCTCCTGATAAGAGGCCTAGGCAAGACATTGACTATGAGTCTTCAGATCAGGTTTCTATTTCTTCTGATTCCTCTTCTGATCAGGAATATTCTCTTCCCCCCATGAGGATTCTGATGCTGAAGAATCTATACCTTCAGCATCTCCTCCTGAGGACTATTCCTTTGGGGAAACCTTGCATACCATGAGGGAGCATTTCCACTGGGAGAGCCAAGATTTTTCAGAATCTAAAGAGAGGCTCAAGGATTTTCTCTTACTACCGCAGCACAGGCCTCTAGCTGTTCCACCTGTGTATGTTAGCTGTTCAAAATGCCCTGACAGCCTTCAAGGACTTACTTCATCTGGGACAACTACTGATAGACAACACCACGGTCATGTGGTATATAAACAAGCACAGGGGGCACACACTCTTACCCCTTTGCAGACTAGCCATGACCTTCTGGGACACAGCTTTGACTTACCGAGTACATCTGCAGGCACAATTCCTTCCAGGAAAGGAAAATACTCTGGCAGATGAACTAAGCAGAAACCTCATGGATCCCCACGAGTTGAATCTGGATCCACAAGTCTTCAGCATGATAACAAGGAAATGGGGACACCCGGACATAGATCTATTTGCCTCCCCTCTCAATTACCAACTAAAAAGATTCTGCACAAGGACTTATCACAGACAAGCATGGAAAGTGGACGCCCTATCTTTCAGCTGGAAAAACCTATCAGTATATGCCTTTCCTCCACTGCCTCTCCTTCCCAAGGTGCTCCTAAAGGTCAGACAGGAGAAGCCAAAGATGATACTGATTGGCCCAGACTAGCCACGCCAGTACTGTTATCCAGTACTAAGGAACTTATCTCTATACCCAGCTTGGACCTTACCTCAAATACCTCGACTACTGTCCCAGCAAAACAGTCAGATCATACACAGCCAACTCAGGACATTAAACTTGGCAGCATGGTGGGTAATGTAGACATACAAAAAACACCTCTCAGTAAAGCTGTGATGGATGTCATTCTGGAAGCCAGAAGGCCTAGTACTAGAAAGTCTTATGCTGGAAAATGGAAGAGATTCTGTGCCTGGAACCAGATACAAGGAACTGAAACAGCGGGACCAAACATTCCTCAGATTTAGCAATGCTTAACTGAGATGCTGGACAAAAGGCCTATCTTTTTCATCTATTAAAATTCATGCCTCTGCCAATTTGGCTCATTACAATACAGAACCACCACTTTTTTCTCACCCTTTATTAAGGCAGTACCTCAGAGGAGCCAAAAATTTAAGGCCCCCAAGAAGACTACCAATACCCGCATGGGACCTCAACTATGTCTTGGAAAAGCTCACCCTGCCTCCTTTTGAGCCAGCTGATATGAAGTTTTTATCTTGGAAAACAGCTCTGCTCTTAGCAATTACTTCTGCAAGACGAGTTTCAGAGATACAGGCGCTCATGGATGTAGAACCTTTCATAATTTTTCATCCAGACAGTCTCCCTGAGGACAAACCCAACATTTATGCCTAAAGTAGTGTCCAGTGTGGCTCTTAACCAAGCCATCCATCTGCCTACCTTTTACCCAAATCCACAGAACAAGGGGGAGAGAATTCTGCATTCTTTGGACGTACACAGACAGCTTAGATTCTACTTGGACAGAACCAAAGCTTTCAGGAAAACAGAGCAATTACTAGTGGCATATACTGCAGGATCACAAGGAAAGCTTATTTCAAAGCAGTCTTTTTCTAAGTGGTTAGGCCACTGCAACCATTTCTGTTACACTATGGCAAGCCAGTGCCTATGGGCATTAGGCCTCATTCCACCAGAGCTGCAGCCACCTTGGCAGCCTTTCTCAGGGGAGTACCTACCACAGACATTTTAGAGGCGGCTACCTGGAGTTCAATGCACAGCTTTACAAAGCATTATCATCTGCCACTCTACTCTAAATCCAGGGCAGGCTTTTTACTGCAGTTCTGCAGGGCCTCATAGCCGCTCCTACTGCTGTCTAGTTCCAGCCTCCCAACCATAGCTTTAGGACTCCACCCAAATGTAATGACTGCAACAGTGAAACACGAAGAACGTAGTACAGTTGTGTACACTTACCATACATGTAGATGTTCGAGTGTATTCACTGTTGCAGTCCAGGTTACCCACCTGCCTTAAACCCCTTTTTCTTGGATCTTATCTTTCCTTCTCTGATTTATACTAACTATGTGGTGTATTTGCTTATAGATGAAGGTAAAATTTATATTGATGTATTTCTGAATATATACATAAAGTTTGGCTACTCTTTTTGGGGGCACCTGACATCTGGGGCAAGAAAAACTGAAGTAAATGGCGTTGGCTGCTTCTTTTATACCCCTGACAACCTGACGTCAGGGAAGGGGCAACAGCAGCCGACGCAGGACCCAAGACTTTGGAATTCAGGCCGGCTGAGGGCAACCTGCCAGCAGGACTGCCCAAATGTAATGACTGCAACAGTGAATACACTTGAACATCTACATTTATGGTAAGTGTACACAACTGTACTTTAGCACCTGTAGCAAATTTTTCTATCTTATTGTAACAGGTTTCTAGTTTTGTTATATCAGCCTTTCTAATCTTAGTAAATGTTAGGGATTCATAGAGTAGTGCTGAGGTAAGGTGGGTGCTTGCACTGGTAACTGGTGTCAGCTGTGAGATGGTGCTTACTCCTGTAGAGAGACCCTAGTTATTTTATGTACTTTTTTATGGATTGTGAAATGTGAGTGTCAAATAGCAAATTATGATCAATGGTAACCCCTAACAGTTTGATACTGGGAACTGGGGTTATAATGGCATTTTGGTTGAGGTACTTTTGAATGCTGGTGGGGTATTGGAGGCTCTGGTGGGGTGAAATAGGATGAGTTGTGTTTTTTGGGGGTTCAAAATTAGTTGAGCTTTAGTTAGCCAAGTTTCTATCTCTACAAATTACTGTTGGGTGTTTTTTTTTCTAGTTGTTGGAAGGAGTGATACATATAAGGGTTGAATTGTCTGCGTATTGTATGAGTGTGGAATGTTTTGTAACTGTAACTGCATGAAGTTTGTTAGTGAAGACTGTGAAGAGGAGTGGGGCTAGGATAGAACTTAAGAAGAGGGGAGAGATTTTGTTGCCATAATGCTGTCTGTTAACGGTCGTACAGATAGTCTTTAAACCAGGCTATTGCTGTCTGGCTGTGCCTTAAATAACTTATGGCTTGTAAGAGTTTGTAATGGGATATGGTGTCAAATGCCTTTGACAGGTCTAGAAAGGTTGTGGAGAATAGATTACCTACAGAATGAAGTTGGGTAACATTATTGGTAAAACATATTAGTGCTATGGTGGTGCTATGGTTAGGTCTGAAACAATGTTGGGTGTGAGTTAGGAGATTGATTAATAGGTATTCCATTCTAGCAGTTGTGTATGAATGCATTTTTCACAGATTTTTGAAAGGGGGACAGTATGGCTATGGGACGATAGTTGGTTAAATCTGTAGAGTTACCACCTTTGTGAAGTGGGATTGTGTGTGCTATTTTCCAAAGTGTAGGTGTTTTTTTTTCTGCGATAGAGTGATTAATTAGGGTGGCAATGGGGACTGAGATGGCATCAGCATCTACTGTCAGATATTCTGCTGGAAGTTTATCTGCGGCTATAGTAGTTGGCTTGAGTTTTTTAAGATATATTTTTACAGTAGCAGTAGGGACTGGTTGGAATTGAAAGCCATTAGGGTTGTCACTTGGTGGGGGTAGTTGGGGGTGGAAGTGAAGTTAATATTTATAAGGTTTAAAATGGATTATGTGAAGTATTTGCTAAACTGGGTTGGAATGCCCAATCCACCACATGTTGAAGAAAATGGGCATTGTTTAATGTAGCAGCTGCATATATTATGGGTAATTAGAAGGCGTATGGAAAGGGCCCAGTAATTAAATGATGACAAATTGTCAGAAAATTCAACCTTGGAGGAAACATTTAATGTCAAAAATTGAGAGTAGAGATTGCCACCACAGCACTGTATAACAAGTGATAAAACATTAGTTTGGCTTTATAATAAGAAAGTAAATAGAAATGTAGAAAAACTTAAATTTGGTTTGTGGCAGACATTTGGTCTGTTGGCAGAAAAGGTTACAAGTGTTAGGAGCTGAGTTTGTTGAGATTGTGTGTACCCAAGAGATGACCTTGATGCTGATTTAGACAGTAGGTATTTGAAGTGACAGAATGGTGGAGCTGGGTGCTCAGTCAAAGAAAGCGCATCAGTAGTCGGTTGCAATGGAGTATGAGGCATGCAGAAATTATTTGAGATTGACTTTTTCTCCTGTTGGTAGAAGGGATACATTGTTGTCCCATCCCTAGTGTGATATCAAGTAACTGTTGAACAGTCATGATGAGTGCCCAAGGTTTCAGTGAGCAGAACGAGTTGATAAAAAAATTCAGAAATGCATCTGCAAAGAAATGGACAATCTTGTTTGAGAAAATGTCTCTTGTGGCTGAAATGAAGATATGTCATGGTGCAGCACAAATCCAGCAAGAGAAAATATGTAAAATAGAAGCTAAAATTAATGAGCGCTTATCAAAAGTTAAAAGGTTAAGTGACAAAAAAAAAAATTAAGAAAGAGTTTAAATTAACTGCAGTTAATTGGCACTGATATGAACAGAAGTTGGATGACCTGGAAAATCATTCCAGGAGGTGCAATATTTGTTATAAAGGTCTGCCAGAGTTGATTACTGACAAATAATTGCTGCCATTGGTGGAAACACTTGATTCTAGATGTTATATATCCTCCACCTTATTTAGATATATATGTTGAGAGCACCTACAGTGTTGGTAATGGTAAACTAAATTGTAACAAAGCTCAAAGGCATGTTCTAATGGTCGTGCATTCAGACAAGGCTTAGAGACTAGTTAATTATTTGTTGTAGAAAACATTTGCATGCCCTGTGAGAGGAACACGTAAATTTTCAATGCTCAATACTTTTCAAGGTTATTGCCACTGCATACCACAGTGTTATTTTTCAGACAACTCTTCTGAGATCTTAGGTACTTTGTTTCACTGATATACTCAGCTGTTTTATTAACAGAAGGAGACAAGAATACTCTTTCATAAGGAAGAGGAGGTAGATGAGTATTACAGAAGGCAACAAAGCAGAGAGAGCTTGATAAAGATAGAGCTAGTAGAAGTCCTATCTGGAAAAGAAATGGAAAGGGAGTTAGTTTGGAAAATTATGCCTTCAACCCCAAAAGAGAAAGGCCTGTCTCCAAGAAAGAAATTCTGAAGGGGATTGTAGTTCAGAAGGTTTTATTTGGGCAAAGAATTGAGAGAAGTTCATTAGTGAAATCAGTCAGTAAAAGAGTAGGGGCGGAACAGTAAAGGGATTGATAAATGAGAAAACCCAAATCCTGTGGTTGTTGATACAGGAAAAGAAGTGAGACAGAAAGAGACTATCTCTATATCTCTAAATAGAAATATAGTAGTGTTTCAATTCCAAAGAAAGTTAGGTTTGAAAAGTGGACAAAGCAAGTGTACCAGAAAGGTTGTCCACAACATTTATTTGTCACTTGTACAGAAAAGTCAAATGGAGCTAGATGTAAAACATGATCCGAGACATTTTTAGCCATTTACTTGAATGTGGAGGATGAGCAAGCAGTGTTGGACTGGGAAAGGGCAAAGCAAATTGGATAAAAGTTTGACCAAGTATTGAGGGTGCAAGACAAGTTTATATGGTGTATGATCATCCTCTTTCAGTGCAAAATGAATGGAGTGGTATCCATAGGACTGCAATAAAGAAATGAACATTTCTTTGTAATTATTTCTTGGACAAACCTGTAATCATATTATCTTTTTTTTTACTCTTTAAAGGATGGTACTAGTACATATGGGTGAGTAAACCTTTTGTTTTTCTTTTTTTTTTTTTTTTTTGGCTGTTAACACGTCTTCCGGGGGCTAGCTGGGGAATAAGGGTACTTTACTCTTCATATATAGCTGTTTTTTTTCCCCTCTTGTTTATTAATCATCTTGTTTACGAAGAAAGTCCGACTGGGTACAAATCCAGTTTTCAGTAGAGCCTTGGGAGAAAAGCTCCACATAACTTACATTTTTACAATGAACAACAGTAAAAAAAATAATAATTTTTAGTATTAATTTGCAGGTAATATTGAGACATAAATGGTAACTACATTTATCATATATTTTCCAAGTCATATTATTGTGTATATGCCAAACACATGTTAACATGTAATAGCTGGAGATACAAGGGCAGTAATGCTGTGCATAGATTCACAATATATATTGACTTGAACGAGGTTGGATGTCACTGTCTTTATATAGTTTTGTTTTTTCTTTTGTTCTTCTTGTTTATGTGACCAAATGGACTAGCCAGCCTGGGAGATGTCACTGAGAAGGTTTTTGAGGGGGAAAGTAGATATGTTGAACAAAGGAATATTATGTTAAGGGATTTAGGAGATTCTGTACAGTCCTGGATTAGATTAAGTACTTAGAATGTAGGTGGTAGTGCCAGTCCATTTAAGAGCAAGTGTATTCTGCAAAGATTAGGCAGAGAAGGATGTCAGGTGGTTGGACTACAGGAAGCAAAACTAAAAAGGAAAGAAGCAAATACATTTAGGAATAAAGGTTTTCCAATAATTATGACAGCTTATAAAGAGGGAGGTGGAAACAAGGGAGTGATTTTATTATTCCACAAATCAGTGAAGATGGATTATTTGGCTGGTTAACATTAATGGCCAAATGGAAGCCTTTCAGATAAGAGAACTGTAAAGAGAGGTCCTAGAGAGGGATGCCCTATTTCCCCTGGATTGCTTTTTATAGTAATGAACGGTTAGTGGGGAATATATATGCAGCCGATGTAGATTTTGTGCATTTTTTCAGATAGGTGTTAGGGTGTGAAAAGTAGATTGAGTGGATAATCACAGGTTTATTGGGAGACTATAATTTAGTTTTCTATTCTGAAATGGATAGGTTGTATGACAGGCTGGAATACCACGTGAAAGCCCAGAAACAACATTTGGCATGGATGGATAAGTGGGAATGGGTTGACATTTGGCAGTAGCTTCTTGGTTGGCAAAAGAGGGTGACACTTTTTGAGAGATTTGATGAGGCAGGAGAGTAGGGATAGCTTTATGCGTTTCTAAGACAGAAGCAGAGTTTTTAACAATGGTGGTTGTGGGGAGAGTGAGATTGTAGAATGGATATTGTGGCTATTTAAACAAAGAAAGGGACCTGTGGGATATTTTGAAAATAGTAGATAAGGATGGTGGCGCTAGAAGAAGAGAGGTACGGATCAGATTAGCTTTTCTTACTGTATTATTCCCTTTTATATGCATGTAGAGTAGAACATTCTGAATTTAGGTGGGGATTTAAAGAACAGTGGATATAATATGCTGCTGGACCAAAAGAAGAATGATAATGTTGAAATAACAGTAGAAGAGGTGAGGAATCTAGTAATGACACTAAGAACAAACAAGGCAGATGAAATTGATGACTGACTTTACATTTGAACTGTGTAGGTTAGGCATAGACGTATTAGCAACTTTAACAATTTAAAGAAGGGTGGAAGGGTGACAAAAGAAACTAATATAGCTATGGTGACTGTATTGCCTAAGCTATAGGAAGAAGTTTTGAAAGTTGTCCAATTTAGGCCAATTTCATTAATGAATATTGCCATGAAAATGTTGGCTAAAATTCTGTCTGGAAGATTAGATAAACTTCTTTCAAGTATTATTAAAGAAGGCCAAACTGGATTTGTTCCAGGAAGAAATGTATCAGAGAATTAGTAGAGATTGATAGCCTTCATTGATGGACATGGAGGAGGCAGCAAAGATTCATAATGCATAATGTTTGACATAAGGAAGGCATTCATTTCAGTGTCTTAGGATTGTGTTTGAGTAATTGGAAAGGAGGATGATGGAAGGTGAATATGGGAAATGGATGAGAGCATTAAATGTATCTCATTCCAGGTGATAGTTAATGGAAGCCTTTCAGATAAGAGAGCTGTAAAGAGAGGTACTAGACAGGGATGCCCTATTTCCCCTGGATTGCTTTTTATAGTAATGGAAGGGTTGGCGTACCAGGTTAGGAAGTATCATTGTGCCAGTTTGCCAGATGACAAAGTATGACTGGGCTTTTTTAATGTTTGCAAATGATTGCATACTTTTATGCAGTATACTGTCTTTAGTAAAACAAGAGATAATGGAAATTATTCAGCAGTTTAGTTACTGGTATACAGTGCAAGTTACAAATAGTTAAAGCTAGTGCAACAGGAGGAGGAGAAGGGTCAGGATATGGAGTTAAAATACTTAACACTCCTGATAGGGAGCTCATTCGATGATCTCTGTCAGAAGAACATATAGTTTTGGGGGAGAAGTTAAGAAATGAATGGCAGAGAAGGATCCTCTTCCTAAACACTATTTCAGGTAGGGTTAAGGTGGTGAATGCCATGGTTTTACCACATATTCTGTATTAGGAATTTACCAACAATAGGTTGCTGCCCAGGTATGTCAATAGTACAGTGTTTAATACATGAAGCAGCATTAGGTGGGATGAGTAGAAGAATATAATTTATGCATATGCAATTTACCAGTTAAGGGGGATTTGGAGTTTTCCAGATATTGTGAGATATGCTGTGGCATGTGATCTTTCTCTGCTTTTATACTTTATGAAGGGTAGGAGAAAATGGTAAGAAGTGACAATGGTGGAGATCGCAGTTGTTTACTGAAAAAAATGGATGTAGATATGGGGTATAGAGATTGGCAGTATATGAGGTGAAGGTGCAGATACTAGAATCTGGGTCAATTCGGAACTTGTGAATAAGGCGACAGAAAGTTTAGGGGTTAATAAGTGGGACCAGATGTGATATAGTAATGAAGAGGGGAAAGTAAAGAGCGCTGAAGACTTGAATAGGATGTTTGGACCTTTAATGGAGGATTTGTTTATCATAGAACAGTTTAAAAAGAGTGGCATAAAGAGGATATTAAAACATGTTGAATTTCTACCTTGGAAGAAATAGTTAAGTGTGAAAAAAGGAAGAATTAGTGTTATCTGTAAGGCCACATGATAAGAAAAGGGCTCAGCAGTGTTGAGAATGGTGATGGGATAAGATGGGAGACTAAAGAAGATTTGTATTTAACTAATAATCAATAGAAGAATGTTTGGAAAATGTGTATAAGTTAGATAAATGGCCAAAATTGTTGAACCAGAAATCAAGCTTACTTTATTTTGGTACCAACCCGCAAGGAAAATATTTAGCATAGGAATGGCATCCGCAGTCAGATGTTTGAGATGCTGGGAATGTGTAGAAGCAGGAGCAGGTGTGTTGCATATGTTCTAGGATTGTGCTAGGGTGAAGGTATATTGGGATAGTTTAATGGAATGGTTGGAAAAGATATGTGTGTAGATATATATATATATATATATATATATATATATATATATATATATATATATGATTTTATTCCACCAAGGAGTCTGGAATTCTGAATAATGAATAGACTACAAGAGAGTTGGAATAGGGGGTTCCTAAGGCTGGTTTTCTGGGCTTTATGGGATTTGTTAAACTGCACCTGGCATTGGGGTGAAAAAGCAGGGTCTGGGTTCTCCTGTACACCCTTTGAAGTTAGTATTTTGAAAATATGGTACAAATCCTGAATAACAGTTCATGTAATCCCAGAAGGGTGGTTGGTTTTGTTAAAGGCTGTTAATTTCTTGGAGGATATGCCTTGATGTTTCTCTGCATAAGTGCATAGAGTGGGCTGTTGTGTAAGTAAGATATGTGCATTGGGGAAGGGGGATATGTGGCATGTGGAAGGAAATATAATTTAGAATGCTATGATTTATTGTTACATTAATTATATCATTTGGGATGTTGAATTTTGTTTATATTGTCTACAAATTGTTAATAAATTTCAATTAAAAATGGAGTTTGTGGAATGTAAAATGGTGCAGTGGACGCAGTTTCTGAAATCAGTAATTGTGAATTTAGAAAGTCTTATAGCAAACTCATGGTTAGTTGGTACAGTTCTGAATACAAATGCAAAGGAGCAGGTGGCGTGGCAATTATGGCAGCTGGGAATAAGGTGTTTTGTAGATGATTAGCACATGTGGATCATGCTTACTCAGATGCTGCGTTCAAGCAGAGATGGCAGTTTCTGGATGCTGTAAAGGGGTAAATGAGATTCATATCTGGAGTTTGGGTTGACCTTTCCTGCAGTGTTAAAGGTGTTTTCAATGGAATGTGTATTGACTTTCAGTAATGCTGAGAAAGCAATGACTACATTTTAGGACCTGCATTTGCATTAATTCATTATGGAAAGGCGACTGAATTTAAAGGGAAATAACATATAGTTGACCCAGCACATGTACTAGAAGCAGAAAAGTGTGAGAAGTCAAATGAATCAAGAAAGGGAGAGGGTTTCTCTGTATTGCAACAGTAAAATATGTTGCAAAAGGATCTGCAGCGCTCTTTGCTTGTGATATTTCATGGACAGTTGTGCTGAATATGTAAAAACGTTTTTTCTTTTTCATTTTTTGCTACTAGACTATTCCTTACAGGATTATCACTGTTGTCAGGTGATGTTTTGGCATCAAAATTGTTTGGAGCTGTACCTATGGAAGTAGACCATTCTTGGCCAGGTTTTTGCCTGTTCAGGCTCACTCCACTCTCCTACCCTATCCCCACCCCCATTCCCACCCACCCCTAACCTCCTGGCCTTAATACCTAATAGGCTATTCCCATACTTAACTATCATCCATCCACAGCTCAGCATCTCTTCCACACCAAACTCAGTTACATCTACACCACTCCTCTCACTCACACATAACCTATAGTATTGAGTCACCTCAGACCAACCCCCCACCCATTCTCCTACTCCATATACACCAGCCATAAACAGTGTAGTACTAAACCCTGCCCACCCCTGTCACACATCTGCATAAGATCTCATAATTTACCATTCCTAGTGACAAGATGCTGTCCCAACCTTGTATAATAATTACAACCCTCTTTGTTACAGCACACACCTAACTTCCTACCACCATATAATTATCCCAAAGTCTCTAACAAAATTGCCCACCTGCCCAATTCTTAAACAGAAAAAAACAGCACTACTATTAATATCACCGTCAATTTACAACCTCACAAACTTCGACCTTGCTTCATTCATAGTACCACCATACCAACTAAATACCCCCATTTCCACAAAGTACAATACTTTTATATCAAAATACCTAAAAACTATTATTCAAATAGCATTCCAAATCCTATTTAGTGGCGATGTTCACCCAAATCCTAGCCCTACAAATGATAGAAACACCCGAAGCAACCAGACAAATAACATTCTCAATTTCTTCAGAAAACCTACAGGCCTTCTAATATTTAACATCAGCATAAGAAGCATACTGAATAAAATAGCAGAACTACATGCCACACTAGCCCTATACTCCCCTGACATAGTTCTTCTCATGAAGACTTGGCTAAAACCACAGATCATTGATACTGAATGTGTTCTCCCTGGCTATAACGTTCTTAGACAAGACAGGACATACAAAACAGGTGAAGGTTTTGCTCTACTCTTCAAAAATAACCTAACCATTGGTATAATAGGCAACCACCCACCAAATTTTGGTAATGCAGAAACAATATTCACCAAGCTGAAAATCAATTCCAAAAAGCACCTAAATAAAATTGATAGCTATTTACCCCCTGGTAACAACATTAATAAAGTTGAATCCATACTAGACTGGGCATCCCAAAACCTCCTCAAAGGAACAATCTTACTGGGTACTTGAATATCATTTGGGCCTCCTGTGACTCACTCCACCCTGCCAACCACATCAACCTACATGAGTTCACACAAGTAATCAGTACCATAACCCGAGTAGATAAAACAACTAAAAAGGAGTCTATCCTGGATTGGATCCTCACTAACAGACCAACTTAATCCTACCTCTCCGGTACCCTCCCAGACACCCCCAGCGATCACCACCTCACCTTTGTAATAAGACACCAAGTAAATTCAACTAAGTCTACCATCTTACAACAAATTCGGTATACAAAGAATTTCAAAACCCAAGACTTTATATGAGCGCTAAATCACTGTAATTGGAAACCACTCTCAACTCTCTCGCTGGATAGTGCTGTTGAATACTTCAACAATACATTTCTTACCATTCTAAACCACCTCACCCCCACCAGAACTGTTGGAATAAAATCTAGCTATGCCCCTTGGCTTATGAAAGATACCTGACTACTTCTAAAACAAAGGGATAAAGCATGAGAAGCATGGCATCGCAATAAAACACAAACTAATAGAGAGGCATGTCTGGAATTAAGGAACAAAGCCAAAAAAACTAATTAGGACAGTCAAAAAAAACTACTATACATGCATGTAATCAAAACAAACCCACCAAAAATTCTGGGCTGCCATCAATAATATGCTGCTTCCAAATAAAAACAGTATGCTACCCCCTAACAGTGATATTGCCACCCAATTCAACCAACACTTCTCGAAATCCACTCTAGCCCTCCCTAACAATAATACTCCTGTTTCACATCCGAACCTATCCATCCTCACCTGTAGACAAAAACTGCCTGTCTTTACAGCTTTTCCCTACTAGCACAATATATAAGTATCTGAAAAACTTAAACCTGCAACCCTGGCTGCTGATAAATTGCCTGCAGAATACCTCAAGATTGCGGCCAAAGCCATCTCATATCCCATCTCCGTGTTAATCAATCGCTCTTTGTTAAAACAATGTGTCCCATCACTGTGGAAAATTTCATATATAATGCCACTTCATGAAGTGAGGTAACTCGGTGGAAGTAACTAGTAACTACTGACATCTCCCATGTCAAAAATCCTGGAAAAATGCATACATTCCCAAATAATTAACTACCTCCTTACTAATAAAGTGCTGTCCAACACTCAACATAGATTCCGACCTAATCACAGTACTACCACTGCTCTTATTAGCTTTACCAATACTGTAAATCAACACCAAAACAATGGCAATCTTGTCTCCACTGTCTTCCTAGATCTGTCCAAGGACTTCGACACTGTCTCCTGTGCCAAACTACTTACTGTACTCTCCGAATATAATCTAAGCCACCCCACTCTTGCCTGGTTTCAGAACCCTCTGTCTAACTGACAACAGGCAGTAAAGTGGCAAACTTCCTCATCTCTCCTTCTACCTGTAACCTTTGGCATTCCCCAAGGATCCTTCCTCAGCCCCCTCCTCTTCATCATATTTACGAGTAAACTTCACAAAGCTACCATGTATGCTACTCTGGTCCAGTACACGGATGACTATACCCTAATCTGTCCCCCCCCATTACTCCCTGATCTACAGAAACTGACACAAGAATCTTTTGCCTCTGTTGAAACCTGGTTAGCCAACTCTCAACTAATACTTAACCCCAAAAAATCCCAGCTAATGATATTCCATCCCTCTAAAGCCATAGTCCCTTCACAATATACTCAGATAACAACACCCCTGTCACACCTATTCCACACATCAGATTTCTAGGAGTTATCATAGATGACAACATGAAATTTGATATGGATATCTCACATACAATAAAAAGTTCATAAAAAAGCACAGAACCCTGTATAGATGTAAAAAAAAAAAAAAAATGCCTCAACAACTATAGTAAAGCTACCATCGCAAGAACCCACATAGTCTCCACACTTCTCTGTCTCCCCCATACTCATCAACCTAAACAAGACAGACTTAACCAAACTAAACACCTGCTACAATAAAATAGCAAAGTTTGCTACTGACTCACCCTATAGTACACATCACTGCTTAGCATTCAGGCAACTATCTCGGCTAGAATTACCAAACCTGCTTGCCTTTAACCAACTCACAACAGCCCACCAAATCCTGTATAACGTCGAAAAATTTCCTGCACCACATGGCCTGCTGAATTTCTATTCTAATAGTCTTCTACTAAGATCCACCAACAAAGCATTACTTGACATAACCAAAAGCAAAATTATCTCTGGAGACTCCCTCTACTCTACTTTTATCACAAAACATGGAGTGCCATCCCCCTAGAAATCAGGACCACAGAAAAAAAAACTTCAAAAAAACTCCTCCGGTCCCATCTGAATAGGTATTGGATATGTAACTGTTCTGACCCTGCATAAATCCCCATCATGGAACTGTTAGACTCTGTTTAAAAATTACAACTCAGTTATACTCTTTCTACATAAAGTATTCTCTACAAAATAGTACTGAACTGTATGCTGTCACCATCAACCCTTCACTATCACCCACCATTACATAATACAATTTCTCCTACTGTACTGCAGAACTATATAAACCCACCCTACTCTTACTGCAGAACTACATAATCCCACCCAGAGAGTGCAGTCTTAGCCAATTCTTATTCCAATGTGTATTAACATAGATGGTTTTTACTGAATCAATCTTCTGTAAGCAAATTTTGTATGTGCAAACTCAAAGCGACCTACACACAAATTTGCAAAAATATGAAAAGTACTCTTCATAGGTTCATAGGTTCATAGGTTTATACTAGGCTATCTGCCCTAAGGCATTTATAAGCCTAGCCCAAATTTTTGTGGCTTAAGCCACCCCTTATATGAAAAAATACTGTGCCCATTAGTTTGTTGTGCCTCTGTCCAGCAGTGACACAGAGATGATTCCCGGGATAAACCTACGATCTCCCATCCACAGGGCTAGATTTCTCTTGAACAGAGTCAGCGAGGTGCTCTGCCTCACATGGACCGGGATTTTATTCCACAGCATAGGGAGTCTCTGAGTGATAAATCTATCCCTCCAGCACGTCCTATTTATATCCGTGCTAAGGTTTAAGTCGCTTGCTCTAGTGGTTTTGGTGGATTTGGATTTTTTGAGGTGGAGCATGTCCATTAATTCCGGGTTGGACATGGCCTTGTATGTCAGGCACATGTCACCTCTGAGCAGACGGTATGCGACTGAATAGAGCTGGAGTTTCTTCAATCTGGCAGCATATGACAGATTTTGGAGTCCCTTTATCCTTTTGGTGAGGAACTTTTGGGGTCTCTCCAATTGCTGCAGATGTCGGGTGAGATACATCCCGAATGGGGCATTGTACTCGATCATTGGTATGATAAGTGAAGAGTACAGGGGAACAATAACCTCACTAGATCTGGATGTGAATCCCTTCATGATCAGGTGGGCAATGTAGAAGGTCTTTCTAACCACTTTAGCAATGTGAGTGTCAAAAGAAAGGCCACTGTCAACCTGGGTCCCCAGGTCCCTGATAACCTCTTCTGTGCTTAGTGGATTGCCACCTATATGGTAGCTTGGGGTTACCTTGTTTTTCCCGAAGGGTATGACTATACATTTATGGCGTTAAACTTGAGGCCAAGGCTCTGGGACCAGCTGTCTGCTACCGTGAGTCCCTTCTGAAGGATATCCGTGTCTGATGCACTTTCCACTATGGCCCAGTTTGCAGTCGTCTGCAAACTTTGTCAGCCAAAGTCCTCCTATGTTGGCCTGTACTTCTGAGAAGTAGATGCCAAACAATAGGGGCCAAGGACCGAGCCCTGTGGGACACCACTTGTGACCGGCTTGGAGTCTGACACAGCGCCAGCAACTCTAACCCTGTGGGTTCTGTCCTTAAGCCAGTTTGCAACCCATCTTGTGACATATGGGTTTACATTTAAGCTGGTAAGTTTTTCTACAATACCCGAGTGGGGTATTGTGTCGAAAGCCTTTGCAAGGTCAAGGTAGGCTGTATGGACTGCCTTTCCCTCATCAATGGCCTTGGTGACTGTTTCAAGAAGTCGACCAAGTTCAAAAGGCATGATCTTCCCTTGACAAAGCCAAACTGGGTCGGGTCCAATGTCTGCAAGTCCCTATATCTTTGTTTATGAGCTCCATTATGATCCTCTCCATAGCTTTGCAGACTAGACTTGTTAAGCTTATGGGGTGGTAATTACCAGGGTCCGTGAGGCGCCGCCTTTGTGGAGTGGGACAACAGTTGCCGTCGCCACTCCTTGGGCACGTATCCTGTGGTAAGGCTGAGATTAAACAGCTGCCTTATGTGCGGGTTTAATTCCTCATTTAGCTCGTGTAGCACACAGCCGGGGACACCATCCGGTCCCATTGATGCTGTGTTTTTAGCTTTAGAGAGAGCAGCTTTCACCTGCGCATTTGAGATGTCTGGGAGGCTACACTCGGCTGGGATAGTTATCTCTCCTTTAGGGGAGAGGGGTGAAGTTTGCACTGAACCTGTCTGCCAGTATGTTGGCAATGTCTGTGGGTTCAGTGATTTTTGTATCATTTTGGACTAATTCTGAGCATATCTGGGAGTTTCCACCCAGGTTCCTAACATAGCTGAAAAAGGCCTTATGATTGTCCTTTGAATCCATGGCAATTTTTCTCTCAAAATTGGCCTTAGTTGATTTTATGAGTGCTCGTATTTTTTACTAATAATGATCAGGGGTGACTTCCCTTTTATGGATTTTGTTCTATCATGTAATAGCTTTCTCCTCTTATTGTAAAGTTTGTTAATGGCTGGGGTCCACCAGACTGGACGTTTGCCCTTTGTGGAAAGAGTCTTGGTTTTATTTGGGATTGCCTGATCCATGCAGTCCTGGAGGTGTTCATAGAAGGCATTTGTAAGGGCTTCCGCAGCTTGGGTTGTGGTTTCCACTGGCTCAGGGGCCTTGAAGGATACCACACCAGTCTTGAGTAGTGTGAAGTTTGCTTTAGAGAAGTTCTTCACTATGGTCTTTTTGTTTGGGGTGGGGCGGGATGTGGATTTCCAGTGAGATTAGTTTATGATCAGATCTCACCAATGAGGGATATACTTCGGTGTGGAGCATTTTGTCCCCATGTTTGTGACAATGAGATCTAGTATATTTTCTCCTCTCGTGGGAACAGTGACTAGCTGTTCCATGGCATTTGAATTTATGAACTCCAGGAACCGTTGGGCTAGAAAGTTAGGGCTTGAGTAATGTTCCCAGTCTATATTCGGTAGTTGAAGTCACCCAATATGATGGTGTTTGGAGATACATTTATACCCTCCAGTGTCTTCAGGAAGGCTGTGTGGGGTTCCTGAGTTTGAGAGGGTGGCCTGTAGCATGCTACAATTTGTAGAGCAGTTTTGCCTATGGTTAGTTGCACCTGGATGGTTTCCGAAGCTTGATGCGTTGCCACCAACCTGGAGGTGTGGGTATCCTTTATGAATATGGATACACCCCCTCCTTTTGTGGTGTGGTCCGGGTTTTGGGGCTGGAACGCATGATATGAGGTAAAACCTAATAGTGCCGGGTGCTCTCAGGAGCCTTGAACCAGGTTTCAGTTACAGCACAGACATCGATGTTCTCCATACTGAGAAGGGCCTCGAAGCGTGCATTTTGAGATTTAGACTTCTGGCATTGAGCAGCATTACCCTCAGTTGCTTCCCATTTTTGTTTTCTAGGGTGGTAGGTTTAGAATTTGAGCCTTAAGGCACTATGGGGGTGGCAAGAGCCTTAGCCAATATCCGGAATCCCAGGGTGACAGGTGCAAGCCGTCCCTTGCGAGCAGCGTGGCTTGTCAAGCATGTCATCCCAGGCAGACAGACACTGGATCCCCTTTGAATGACACCAGACATTAAGCCAATTGTTAAAGCTGATCATCTTGTCTGTATATTGTGGCATCATTCTTGGTGAAGGAAGGATACTGCTCAGGGTTAGGGTCATACCTGCCTGGGCTACATAATCAGAGAGCTCCTCTATGTCTCTTTTCATGTAGTCCAGGGAGGTACGTCTCAGGTCGTTCACACCAGCATGGACAATGACTGTGTCATATTTGTACTTGCCGTGGAGTGACCCGAGTGCTTGTGTTATGTGGCGGATTCTAGCCCGATAGGCAGCTTACTGTGACCCTCTCCTTGTTCAGCCTGGTGAGTGGGACGTCAGTGTGTCTGACTATGGAGTCACCTATGACAAGTATGTTTGGTGTTGTATTTGGCCTTAAGGGCTGTGACTGCTTTGCACACTGCTTTTGTGGTTTATGTGTTGCTTGTGGGGTGTCTTGAGGTAGCAGTTGTTTGGGTGTCTGCTTTGGAGGCCTCTGCTGTTTAGGTAAATTTTTACTCCGAGCCTCCGAGTATGTCTTTGTGTGTTTATGTGTATGATTCAGTGGAGTGGTAGCATTATGTGAGGCTGGTTTTGTGGTGTGTGTAGTTGCCTTCTCCTCCTGTCTGGTCTTGCCAGTCCTGAGTTGAGAGAGCTCAGCCTCCAGTTTGGCTAAATAGCTGCATCTCTACTGAAGTATTTGTGTTATGTGGGAGGAGGAGAGGGTTGTCTGTGTACATGAGGCAGTTATAACATTGCCTCAAGATTCCCAGATTCACCAGCTGGACCGGAGAGAAGATTGACAACTGACCTTTGGACATGCTAGAATAATATTGGGAATTCCTTAATTGAAAACAAGGGCCAGTGGGGAGTGAGGGTGTAGTGCTTTTAATTTTTAGTGCTGACTTATATAATTGCTTTAGTGAGCAAGTGCCAGGTAACTTGAGTGCAATGTGTTACAAGTAACTAAATGCAAAAATGACAAACAGTAACTTTCTTTCAAGTGAAACAAGGAAATAAGTACAGTAAGCAATGCAGATATCATTAGTGATCCACAGAAGCGCTGAGAAGTTGCATATTAGGTGGAATTAGCTTCCAGGGAAATAACAAGCAAACAAACAACAAGCATATAAACAAAGCTAGATTCAGCAGGCCTGGATCTAGTCTATGCTAGAGCAAACAAGGTGAACCAATTTCAGTAAGATACAGTTCAAATATTCAGGCACTATAAACCTTTAACCAGAAATTCCCAGCTCAGAAGGGCAGAGTCCAGCCTCTTCTCCCACAAGAGTGCAGACCACGAACCTTCTTAATGTAAAATAACTGGCCTGAAGCCCAAGTGCCTAAACCAGAATACACTTGGACACTGGGCTCTCAATCAGCAGTTCCCAACTTAGAAGGATGAAAGCTACCTGTCCTGCCACCACAGTGCTTGCCACAAACCTTCCTAATGTAAAACAACTGGTCTGAAGCCCAAGTGCTTAATCCAAAAGACTTGAATGATAGCTACACTTTAATCAAGTTACAACCAAGCAGTAATAAATACCATTGAATACTTTAGAGAATGTCTGGATTAGTGCTCAAGTTACACAAACAAAGCTAGATCCAGCAGGCCCGAATCTAGTCTATGCCACAGCAAACAAGGCATACCAACTTCAGTAAGAAACAGTTCAGATATGCATGCACTATAAGCCTTTAACCAGAAATTCCCAGCTCAGAAGGGCAGAGTCCAGCCTCTCCTCCCACAAGAGTGCAGACCACGAACCCTCTTAATGTAAAATAACTGGCTTGAAAGCCCAAGTGCTTAAACCAGAATTAATACACTTTTAGAATAACAGACACTGAGCCCTCAATCAGCAGTTCTCAACCTAGAAGGATGTAAGCTACCTGTTCTGCCACAACAGTGCAGACCACAAACCCTCTCAGTGCAAAACAACTAACTGGTCCGAAGCCCAAGTGTTTAAACCAAAAGGCTTAGAATGAGTTACACCAAGCAGTAATAAATACAATTGAGTATTTTAAGATGATGCAAAAGTAAAAGAAGTAGGTAAAAACACAAGTACAGTAAAAGCAGATGAAATTTTTTTTTTTTTTTTTTTTTCTGAACAAGTGCTGAGATCAAAGAAACAGATTTGAGTGCTGAAACTAGAAAACTGGCTAGTTATAAGAAAAAAAACAAGCTAGAAGGCTTCCCTCAAACACAGAAGAGATGTGGGGCTCAGAAGCCTACAAATAGTCTGTAGCACTTAACAAGAAAGGCAGGAAATAAGCTTAATTTTTTTTTTTCTATTACCCAGATGCTCTCTTTGTACACAGTAGGAGTGCCTGAAATCAGAATATGATCTCACTGCACTCAGTTGAGTGAGCAAATGAGATGGGCCCAGAGGCAGGCTGAGGGGCGGGCAGTTTCAATGCCACTAAGATTAACACCAAAACAAAAACAGGGCGGGTGGGTGGGAATAACTGAAGAGCAGAATAACTTCAGATAAAAATTCCTTCAACACTCAAATTAAATACTGTATTTTTTAAAAAAAAAAGAGCAGATAAAGGTACTTAAATTCTCTTATACGTCCAGTTGAATATAACCAAGTTCTTAGCTGACCAAGCTGAAGTTTTAAAGCAGGAATTATTTCACATGCACCAGTTTAAATATGCAAGGACAGGAAATCAAAGAATGTGGCTACCCCCACACCTGTAATTACTAGCAAATAACAAAATTCAGCCAACACTAGCTTTAGTTCATGTTACTGAAGAGCAGAATAACTTCAGATAAAAATTCCTTCAACACTCAAATTAAATACTGTATTTTTTTTTAAAAAAAGAGCAGATAAAGGTACTTAAATTCTCTTATACGTCCAGTTGAATATAACCAAGTTCTTAGCTGGCCAAGCTGAAGTTTTAAAGCAGGAATTATTTCACATGCACCAGTTTAAATATGCAAGGACAGGAAATCAAAGAATGTGGCTAGCCCACACCTGTAATTACTAGCAAATAACAAAATTCAGCCAACACTAGCTTCAGTTCAAGTTACTGAAGAGCAGAATAACTTCAGATAAAAATTCCTTCAACACTCAAATTAAATACTGTATTTTTAAAAAAAAAGAGCAGATAAAGGTACTTAAATTCTCTTATACGTCCAGTTGAATATAACCAAGTTCTTAGCTGGCCAAGCTGAAGTTTTAAAGCAGGAATTATTTCACATGCACCAGTTTAAATATGCAAGGACAGGAAATCAAAGAATGTGGCTACCCCCACACCTGTAATTACTAGCAAATAACAAAATTCAGCCAACACTAGCTTCAGTTCAAGTTACTGAAGAGCAGAATAACTTCAGATAAAAATTCCTTCAACACTCAAATTAAATACTGTATTTTTAAAAAAAAGAGCAGATAAAGGTACTTAAATTCTCTTATACGTCCAGTTGAATATAACCAAGTTCTTAGCTGGCCAAGCTGAAGTTTTAAAGCAGGAATTATTTCACATGCACCAGTTTAAATATGCAAGGACAGGAAATCAAAGAATGTGGCTACCCCCACACCTGTAATTACTAGCAAATAACAAAATTCAGCCAACACTAGCTTCAGTTCAAGTTACTGAAGAGCAGAATAACTTCAGATAAAAATTCCTTCAACACTCAAATTAAATACTGTATTTTTTAAAAAAAAGAGCAGATAAAGGTACTTAAATTCTCTTATACGTCCAGTTGAATATAACCAAGTTCTTAGCTGGCCAAGCTGAAGTTTTAAAGCAGGAATTATTTCACATGCACCAGTTTAAATATGCAAGGACAGGAAATCAAAGAATGTGGCTACCCCCACACCTGTAATTACTAGCAAATAACAAAATTCAGCCAACACTAGCTTCAGTTCAAGTTACTGAAGAGCAGAATAACTTCAGATAAAAATTCCTTCAACACTCAAATTAAATACTGTATTTTAAAAAAAAAAAGAGCAGATAAAGGTACTTAAATTCTCTTATACGTCCAGTTGAATATAACCAAGTTCTTAGCTGGCCAAGCTGAAGTTTTAAAGCAGGAATTATTTCACATGCACCAGTTTAAATATGCAAGGACAGGAAATCAAAGAATGTGGCTACCCCCACACCTGTAATTACTAGCAAATAACAAAATTCAGCCAACACTAGCTTCAGTTCAAGTTACTGAAGAGCAGAATAACTTCAGATAAAAATTCCTTCAACACTCAAATTAAATACTGTATTTTTTAAAAAAAAGAGCAGATAAAGGTACTTAAATTCTCTTATACGTCCAGTTGAATATAACCAAGTTCTTAGCTGGCCAAGCTGAAGTTTTAAAGCAGGAATTATTTCACATGCACCAGTTTAAATATGCAAGGACAGGAAATCAAAGAATGTGGCTACCCCCACACCTGTAATTACTAGCAAATAACAAAATTCAGCCAACACTAGCTTCAGTTCAAGTTACTGAAGAGCAGAATAACTTCAGATAAAAATTCCTTCAACACTCAAATTAAATACTGTATTTTTTAAAAAAAAGAGCAGATAAAGGTACTTAAATTCTCTTATACGTCCAGTTGAATATAACCAAGTTCTTAGCTGGCCAAGCTGAAGTTTTAAAGCAGGAATTATTTCACATGCACCAGTTTAAATATGCAAGGACAGGAAATCAAAGAATGTGGCTACCCCACACCTGTAATTACTAGCAAATAACAAAATTCAGCCAACACTAGCTTCAGTTCAAGTTACTGAAGAGCAGAATAACTTCAGATAAAAATTCCTTCAACACTCAAATTAAATACTGTATTTTTTAAAAAAAGAGCAGATAAAGGTACTTAAATTCTCTTATACGTCCAGTTGAATATAACCAAGTTCTTAGCTGGCCAAGCTGAAGTTTTAAAGCAGGAATTATTTCACATGCACCAGTTTAAATATGCAAGGACAGGAAATCAAAGAATGTGGCTACCCCACACCTGTAATTACTAGCAAATAACAAAATTCAGCCAACACTAGCTTCAGTTCAAGTTACTGAAGAGCAGAATAACTTCAGATAAAAATTCCTTCAACACTCAAATTAAATACTGTATTTTTTAAAAAAAGAGCAGATAAAGGTACTTAAATTCTCTTATACGTCCAGTTGAATATAACCAAGTTCTTAGCTGGCCAAGCTGAAGTTTTAAAGCAGGAATTATTTCACATGCACCAGTTTAAATATGCAAGGACAGGAAATCAAAGAATGTGGCTACCCCACACCTGTAATTACTAGCAAATAACAAAATTCAGCCAACACTAGCTTCAGTTCAAGTTACTGAAGAGCAGAATAACTTCAGATAAAAATTCCTTCAACACTCAAATTAAATACTGTATTTTTTTTAAAAAGAGCAGATAAAGGTACTTAAATTCTCTTATACGTCCAGTTGAATATAACCAAGTTCTTAGCTGGCCAAGCTGAAGTTTTAAAGCAGGAATTATTTCACATGCACCAGTTTAAATATGCAAGGACAGGAAATCAAAGAATGTGGCTACCCCACACCTGTAATTACTAGCAAATAACAAAATTCAGCCAACACTAGCTTCAGTTCAAGTTACTGAAGAGCAGAATAACTTCAGATAAAAATTCCTTCAACACTCAAATTAAATACTGTATTT